>NC_134186.1:1500000-1777542 GCF_964188355.1 Buteo buteo | reverse complement strand
GGAGAGGGAGAGGAAGAGGAAGAGAAGGAGAGGAAGAGGAAGAGGGAGAGGGAGAGGAGAGGGAGAGGAGAGGGAGAGGAGAGGGAGAGGAGAGGGAGAGGAGAGGGAGAGGAGAGGGAGAGGAGAGGGAGAGGAGAGGGAGAGGAGAGGGAGAGGAGAGGGAGAGGAGAGGGAGAGGAAGAGGAGAGGAGAGGGAGAGGAAGAGGAGAGGGAGAGGAAGAGGAGAGGGAGAGGAAGAGGAAGAGGAAGAGGAGAGGGAGAGGAAGAGGAGAGGGAGAGGAAGAGGAGAGGGAGAGGAAGAGGAGAGGGAGAGGAAGAGGAGAGGGAGAGGAAGAGGAGAGGGAGAGGAAGAGGAGAGGGAGAGGAAGAGGAGAGGGAGAGGAAGAGGAGAGGGAGAGGAAGAGGAGAGGGAGAGGAAGAGGAGAGGGAGAGGAAGAGGAGAGGGAGAGGAAGAGGAGAGGGAGAGGAAGAGGAGAGGGAGAGGAAGAGGAGAGGGAGAGGAGAGGAGAAGCATGCAGGGCTGCAGCAGTGGATGCAGACAGATTTGCAGGGCCGCAGCGGCGGACGGCAGCCAGATTTCCAGCGCTGCCCCCTCCCTCGCAGCAGCACCCGAAGTCTCCCCGGCACTCGCAGCCCCCCCAGCCCGGCCGGATCCCCCCGCTACCACCCTGGGCATGGGACCGGGCAGCGAACCCGAGCGCCAGACCCTCACCTACTCCCACAGCGGCTCCCGCGGCAGCTCTTTTGAGCGTGTTTTTCATCGCTAAGAAAGAAAAAAGGCAGGCAGGAGGGCGGGCAGGCAAGAAACCTTCCCTCCGGAGGGGCCGGCAGCAGCTCCCCCAGCCCGCAACACCCCCCCCCCCCGGCCCCGGTTTCAGCCCCCCCCGGGAACCGGCCAAGCGACGGGACCGGCCCCGCTGCTCCCGGGCCGGGGGGGGGGGAGAGAGGGGAGAAGGGGGGGACCCCGGGGGCACCCCCCCACACACCGCGACCGCCCTGCCTACCTGCCCGCCCGCCGACCCGGGCCGGTACCGGAGCTGGAGCCGGAGCCGGGGCCGCCCCGTCCCGCCCCGTCCCCGCCCCCGCTCGGCGCATCCCGCCCCGGCCGAGGAGGAAGAGGAGGAAGAGGAGGAGATCTGCCTTGGGAGAGTCTTTATTGGGGGGTCTGAGACAGCGGGGAGGGGAGAGATGCAGGGGGTCGCAGCGAGGGGGGAGAGTGTCAGGGCAGACATCAGTGAGGGGCCCGGGGGGGGCCGGGGGGGTCACAGTCACAGTCACAGCAGGGCTCTCACAGCAAACCCGATGGCAGCCCCGATGGCTGACACGGCCACCTTCACAGCTGAGGGGACTCCTGCTGCCCCTGAGGAAGAGGAGGAGAAATCACCCCGAGCCCCCCCCCCCCCCCCCCGCCCAGCCCCAACCCCAGCCCCAGCATGGGACCCCCACTGCACCCCATTAGCCTGGGGGAGCCCCCCGAGGAGCCGCAGCCCCCCCCCAGACCTCACCTCCCTGCTGCCAGGCCAGCACAACCAACGGGGCCACCCCAGGCACCCCCGAGCAGGTGGGATCCCGGGGGGGGGGGGGGGGGGGTCCCCAGTCCCGCCGCCACCCCAGGCTCTCGCCACGCTGCCGGTACCACCCGGGGAGGCCAAAACACGGGGCCCACGGTGGTGACCCCCACGGGCACCCCGCTGCGAGCACTCACCGAGCGATTGCGCTAAGGCCACCAGGCTCTCAGCGGCCACCCCCCCGCCGTTGGCCTTGGCAGCTAGAGACATCATTCTGGCGGCCACGGATCCGACCGTAATTCCCGCTTTGGTGAAGCCCAGAGCGTACAGGGCTGCCGGCACCACCACCGCAGAGAGTCCTGCATCGGAGAGCGGCAGCGGTGACGCTCCCGCGGGCACGCGCGTGTCCCCAGGCTGCAAAACCCTCAGCCCTGGGTCGCTCCTCAGCCACGCGCGTCCTCCTGCCCCGAAATGGGGGGGCGCGTGGAGGCAGAGCTCCAGCTCGCCCGGGACGGCCGGGAGCAGAGCGACTGGGGCAGGGTCCCGGGGCCAAATCTCCCTAGCTGGGGCATCGATGGGGTCCTCCACTCGGCCTTCTGGGGACAGGCCAAGATGCAGCTTTTAGGGGAGGGGGCGGCACCCCCCGAGAGGGGTCTGTGTGTGCAAAGCAGCAGTTTGAAGCCCTGGGAAAGTGATTTATTTCCACGTGGTGTCAGCCATCCCTGTGCCCACCGGTGTCTTACCCATCCCTACGGTCAGCCCGATGGCAGAGCCAACAAAATCTGTAACAGAGGAGAGATCGAGGGCGGTCAGGCGGCAGGGCTGAAAGCGAAGGCGAGCTGCTCCCCTCGCTCTGGGCAGCACGGCAAGGGGCTCCTCCATCCCCTGCCCGCACCCCCAGCCCCCTTCCTGCCCACTGGAGCAGCATGTGCCCCTTGCCAGGAGCATCCCAGCGTCCCACACCACCAGGACAGCGGCTGCACCCTCTCCAAAATGCCACGGAAGCGAGTCCTTGCCGGCACAGCCCTGATGCCCGTGGCCAGCCCTGGCCCCATCCCACGAGAGCCCTGAGCCCCCCTGTGCCCTTCGCTCACAAGCAGAGGGAGGTTTGCTGCGCACCCAGGGGCCGGTGCCCCGTGTGCCCCACGCTGCCCCGCTGCGGGACCCGTGCCCCCAACCCCATGAGCTTACCCATGGTGGGCTGGCCTGGGGGGCAGCTGCCGGAGCAAGAGGTGTACTGGGTCCGGTCTGAGCCTGGTGTTTCAGGGAGTAAGAATGAAAGTTTCTTCTTAGGGTGGTGTGGGTGGTGAGCGGGGCTGGGGGGGTCTTGTTCTCCTGCCCGGGTGTCCGCAGCCACCCCCCCCCCCCACCCCCTCCTGCCCCCAAGAGCCCCCAGCCACCCCACAACAGCAGAGACCCACCAGACCCCGTGGTTTTTTCCCAGCCCAGGGCTCCCTAGCCACTCTGCCAGCCCCGTGGGTTGAGCAGCCCCCCCCGCTTTTGTCGTCCCCCCCCTTGGAAAAGGAGTCCTGTCCCCAAACCCCCATCGTGGGATCCCGGCACCCCAAACCCCCACTGCGGGACCCCAGCACCTTGCACTACCAACCTGTCCGTCTGCCAGACTGACGAAGAGGTCAGCGCTGCCTGCCGCTGTTAACAGGGGCCCCGGGTGACGTCAGGACAGCAAATTTCCAAGAAACCGCTCTGCTGAGTTTCGGTTTCTCGAATTCCTGGTCCATCTTGGTGTTTACTTGGTGTGCCTGGTTCTGCCGGAGCAGGAGGCGGCCGGGCAGCGGGGCTGTGGCTCCCCAGTCCCTGGGGGTCGGACCCTGGGGCTGCCCCCCACGGGGAGCCCTCTCTCCCCTCGACCCCCTCACGGGAACGTGGGAACGGGAGGTGACGGGGCTGCGGTTTGGGGGATGTGCTGGGCGGGGGGAGGCTTCTCACGCCTGTGCCGTGGTGGCTGGGGCTTTATGGGGCATTTCCCGGCCAGGTTTGGGACCGTTTTAGCTCTGTGGTTTTTGACGAGGACTACAGGCAGCGTGGGCAGTCTGGGCAGCACAATTTCCACCGGCCGGCAGCGGAGGTGCAGCCCGTCTGGCTGCCTCCCCTCCACCGGGCAACTTCAAAAACCAGCCAAAAAGCCCATTTTGCAAACCTCCTTTTCCCCCACTCCTCACCCCGAGCCCCCTCAGGGCAGGATGCATCCAGCCCACCCGGCGGCAGCCCCTCCAGGCCGGGGCGGCGAGGGCGCAGCGGGTGCCGTAGCGCATGCGCCGCTGCAGCTGGTTGAAGGGGACCAAATCCAGTTGCAAGTTGATCTGGTTCCTTTTTACCAGCCCCAGGGACGCACCGTTTCTCCAGAGGCGCCGCTTGGGCCAGTGCTGGTGGGTCCCGGCGTGGGGGTCCCAGCCCAAAAATACATACTTCTTAACATTCCATAACGCCGGCCGACTCCATATGGGCATATGAAGAAGTATGTAGGGTTGGGAGGGAGAGGCGGGTGACGCGGGGCTGCGTTCCCACGGGGTGGGAACCTGGAAGGAGTCGGTGGCCACGGTGAAGCCCGAGGCTGGGCAGGGGCTGTGGGGGGCACCTGCTGCCCACCCCCGGATCCGGCCTCTGCCTGCACCCGGTCCCAGGTGCATCCCGGCGGTCCCGTAGCACCCGCGGCCGTGCCAGAGCAAGATTCCTGCGTGTTTGGAGAGCTAGACAGTGCCGCAGCCAACGCGCGTGCCTGGGACCCATAGTCTCTGCACCAGCCGCAGGGTGCTCAGGCTGGTAACGCACCCACCGTCCTGTGTTTGGGCCGGTGGGTGCCCTTCGCGGGCGGTGGGACACCTCAGGATGCGTCCGAGGCTCGGCAGTTTGGACCGTGGGGGGCTGCACCCCCAAGGAGACGGGGCCATGGCCAAGTGCCGTGTCCCGTGAGCCCGCACGGATGGCGGAGGTGCCTGCCTGCGCTCGGAGCCAGGGGCTCCTCCGTTGGCCCTGGCTCTTGGCAGAGGTCCCCACGGTTGCTGCTGCTGCGCTGGTTTAGGATGCACCAGCCGCAACCCCCCCACACCCCCCACGCTGCCCCAAAACCCTGCAGCACCCCAGCACCCCCCCGGGATCCCCCTGTACCCCGCACCACCCTGTCCCCCTCCCTTGCTGCAGCCCGTGTGCCAGAGCAGCGGTCGCAGCTCGGTGCAGCTGTGGCCAACGCTGGGGGGGGGACACCCACGTTCCACGCCCCCACTCGTCCTGCCTGGCTCGTTTGCAGGGCTGGGAGAAGGACCTGGGCGTCCGGGCCCCCCCCCCCACACCCCAGATCTGGGCAGGGGAGGCCAGAGATGCCTTTGCCCAGGGGAGGGGGGGTTCAGCTGACATCTCAGGGGCTTGAGACCACAACAGGGTGGCGGGGGGGACGCCCCAGCCCTGGCACAGCACAGCCAGGGCAGGGCGACTGAGGGGGCGAGTGTCACCGCAGCCCATCCGTGCCTTGACCCCGGTGACCTTCCTACCCCTAAATTCACGGCTGGAGCGGTGCGATGGTGGGTGCAGGGAGCCCTCACGGGGGGTCCCAGTCCTGTCCCCCTCCCAGGATGGGGGGGTGAGGGGTGCACGGGGGGCCCGGCCGTGGGCAGGAGGGACGTGGCGCTGGCCAGGACCCACGCGGCCGTGACTCAGCGCCGGGAGCTGTGGCCACACGCGCTGCAGCTCTCTGCAAGGAGCCGGTGGGTGCCAAGTACACGCTCACCGCACCGGCCCCGCTCGTGGCACCCCCAGGCAGCAGAGATGCTGCTCGGTGCCCCCCCCCCCCCCCCAAGCCACCAGCCATTGCTGCGGGGTGCAACGCTGCTACCAGCATGGCCGCAGTCCCCCCCAGGATGCTCCACCAGCACCCCAGGGCCTCCCGCATGGCCGGTCCCCAAGGACCCGGCGCTGGGGACCCCAGAGACACAGCTCCCAGGATCCAAGTCCCCAGCCCAGCAGCAGCGGTAGGGCACAGCAAGTCTGGCTGGACCAGCACCCCCGTTTCCCCCCCAAAAAGCAGACTGAGCGGGTGTCCCGAGGCCAGGGGTTGCAGAGATGCACCCACTTAACCCTTCGGGCTCCGCTGGCCCTGCAGCGCAGTGGGTTGCTGCCGCACGGTTTTGCTGTAGGGGTGCAGGGGACCCCAGGGTCCCACGGAGCTGTCGGGGCGCAGTGGGAGCTGAAAGCCGGCGGCTGTGCCCACCCTGAACCCCCAGAACCAGGGCACAGGGTCGGGGCTCCGGTATCCCAGCCCAGTTCAGCTCCAGCCGCCTCGGCTGACCTTGGGCAGCCTCCCAGGACTGCGGTACTAGGGGTAGCCCAGCCTGGGGGGGGGCCCACACAGCCCCATCCCACGGCACGGTCCCCGCAGCCCTCGGCCGGGCTCTCCCGGTGACCTTGGAGGGCCAAGCGCCGCAGGATGCTCACCACAGCCGGGGTGCCTCATCTCCCCCAACCCTAGCCCTGGCCACCCCTGCTTGCTCCCACCACCCCACCTTACCCCTGCCCTGCCCCATGGCCCGTCTCTGCGCCCGGATGTTCCAGGTCATCAGCGCGAAGCCCCTCTGCGGCCCTGAGGGTGCCCCCGCTGCCGCAGGCAGCCCCCAGCCCCAGCACCGCCCTTGACGGCTGCGGACGCGTCGCCCGAGCCGAAGCCTTCCAGGCAGCTCTGCCCCGGGGCAGCCCCTCTTTTATGGCTCCTCTGTACCCCAAGACCGGCCGGGACCCCCCCAACCTGGGCAGCCTCCGGGTCCACCACTTGCCCCGAGAGCAGCTCCCTGCTCCAGGCAGGGTGGCTTGTGGGCACCGGGGGCAAACACAGCCTTGCAGTGGAGAGGCGGAGGAGCTGGGGGGGGGGGGGGGCTGGCTGTGGTGGCACCCACACACTTGCACAGCACCCAACAGCCCCAGCCTGTCTATAAAAGGAAGCGTCTTTTCTCCCTTCTCCCCCCCAGCACTGCGTGCCCGGCCGTGCTCTGCAGTCGCTGCCTCGCAGGGGCCTTTCCAAGTTTTACTATTCAGGGCTGTCCCCCCCCCAGCCGGCTCCCCCCGGCTCATCCATCCCTGGCAAACCCACTGCAGCAGCCACTCCAGCCACTGAGCGGCTTAAAAAAATACCGAGAGGCCCAGTGAGGAGGAGGGAGGTGGGTGCAAGGAGAGCGTTGGCAGAGGGTGCCCGGGGGAGCACCCCGGCCCCCCGTCCTGCCGCCCCTTCGCCCGTGGGCATTGCCCGTTTCGGGGCTGCGGGCACGTGGCCCGAGGAACCCTGGTGCACCCGGCCGCGGTGGTCAGTGCTTCCCCCCACGCGTGTCCAAAATACGATGCCGAGATGCCCAGGAGTTGGGCTTCCCTTCCCGCCCCATCCCACCGGCGTGGGGCATCCCCTCTTTGCGTGACCCAGGGCACCCCGGTTCCCCGGGGAGGGGGTCACCAGCCCCGTTGCGGGGGGTCACCCGCAGGCAGATGGGCCGGGCTCTGCCCCGCTGCGCCGCCCGTGGACCCAAGCACCCACCACCCACCACCCCACTGCCACCGGGACCTGCTGGGGGTACCCCATTGCCCCCCCCCCCCTCCCCGCAACCCCACAGAGAGTTTGCTGCTGCCCCCGCTCCTCCACCGGGGCTGCCCCAAAGCGGTGGGGGGCTGCGGTGACCCCCAGCCCTGGGTCTGCCCCCTCCTTGCCCACGCCGAGCCGCTGCCAGAAGCCAAACGTGGGGGCTGCGAGAGCGGCAGCAGCATCCCCAGCCCGAGCGGGGGCTCGGCACCAGCCGGGCTGGCTGAAGGTTAAACGCCGGCAGCGGGGAAAGCCCCGCTGCCTCCCGCAGACCCCGAACCTCTCATCCCGCACGGCCACTTACGGTCTTGGAGGTGACACCGGCCGGGTGCGAGCTTGGTTGGCGGCAGCGGGCTGCGGTGACAACCGGCACGAGCACGCCGCTTCCCCGCTCGCCTTGACTTTGCCACAGGACTCCTCCGGCTCGTCCGCAGGAGCTTGCAGCATCCTCCAGTTCAGCGGGAGAAGTTCCTCGCCAGGGAGGGAGGGAGGGAGGGATTTAAGGCAGACTCTGACTGGGATGCGGACGTCTCCGGGCGCAGGTGAAGACCCTCCGCTCGCTGGGGACCCCACGGCCCCCTTCCTCGTACGTCCCATCCCGGGCTCCGTGTCCCGGCACACGGCTCGCGGTGTGCCCGGCTCCGGGGATGCTGCGTGGGTGATCTCTGCTGAAGAAACCCTCTCCCTCCTGGACGAGAGCTGCCACCGGCACGCAGCCAGCCGGCCACCTCTGCCCTCCGCCGCCTGCCCCGCGTCCCACGGGTGCCCGGTGGGGGTCCCAGAGCAACGCCGTGGGGAGAGCCGACACGCTTTGCTGGGCCCAGCAGCAGCCTGGGGGGCAGTTCGGAGGGTGAAGCGGAGTCTGTGGGGTGACCGGGAGGGTGAAACCTGTCGCCGCTGCAGCCACGGGGGCTCCCCTGGGCCGGGGGGGGAACCCCACGGGGATGGGGATCCCCGGGCTGTCCCAGGCCACCCGGCTCTGGGTGTCCCCAAAACCCACAGAGCGGCTGTTGTAGCATCCAGAGCAGCAAAGCCCAGGGGTACGGGGCTGCTCTGCCCACCCTGGGACCCCGTCGCCGCCGGGCTCCTGCCCGTCCTACCTCTGCCTGCGGAGAGCTGGCGGGGCGAGGGGGACCCCCCGCTCGGGGCTGTGGCAGGGGCAGGATGCCGGGAGACACCTTGTTGTGGTTCCCAAAGGGAAAAGCCAGAAAAAGCAGCGCGGCGTCCCTCCCGCGGCGGTCCCGGCGGCTCCCTGCCTGCCACGACGCCCTCCCCACCCCGGGTGCGCTCTGTTTGCCTGCTATTTTTGGCAGCCTCCTAAGAGCTCCTCTCAGGCTATTAATAATGAGAGTGCGAAATTCGTTTGGCCTCTCCTATATAAGGAAAGGTAGAGGCTTAGAGGCAGCTAAATATACTGGCGCGTGCGGGAGCAAGCGGGGAGGCTTTGGCACCGAGTGTGGAAAAGAGATTGTTTGAACAATGGAAAGACGGACTCACTCGGCGCACGGGGCCCTGCACGGACGGACGGATGGACGGAGGGTGATGGTACCCATGGGCCTGCGCCGCAGCACCCGCAGCGCGCCCCGATGCCGCCGGGGCCCTGCTTCTGCAGGACAAGCGGTGGGAGAGGGGAGGAGGTGCCTGCAGCAGGGATGCTGCGCAAAGCCGCCGTCCCGAGCCAGCCACGCTCTCCCCAAAATGCCTATAACTAACTCGCTGGGCCAGCAGCGACCCAGGGAGGATCGCTGGGTCTGTGCCCAGCCAGGAGGGACGTGCGGGGTGCCTTTGGTGGGGAGCAGGGTGGGCTGTGGCAGGGCGACCAGTTCCTACTGGGACACAGCCAGCACAGGGTCACTCCTCCAGCTGAGTCCCTGCAAATCCCGGCCTCTCTCAGGGCAGCGACCGAACGTTCCTGCCCTGGCTCTGCCACCCTGGCACTGCCCCAGGGGCAGCTCCCGCGGTTGGGGGCCATGCTGGGGTGCCAGCGGTGCCACAGTGTCCCCAGGAGCCACCAGCATCCCTGCAGCGCCCTTTGCTTGCAGGGGCTGCCCGCACCCATCATCACAGGGATGCTTAACGAGCACATATCATTACCGTGACCGTGTCACTCCTGCGGCTGCAGGGGCCCCAGGCGAGGTGTGGGAGCTCCTGTCAGTGCGGCCACGGAGGCTGGGGAGAGCCCAGCTGGAAGAGGTAAAGCAGCAGCAATTCAGGGAATCCTAATGACAGGAAGGCACTGGGGAGCAGTGCCAAATCCACATGGTCGGAGCAAGGACAGCGCAAGCAGAGGGGTGAGAACATGTGCAGAGAGAAAAAAAAACGTGCTCTCTCCCAAGGCTCCAGCAAGAGTCTTTTTCTTTTTTAACTCCTCCTAGCCACAGGCGCTGCTTAAGGAGGGAGAAGCGGAGCCAGGGAGCTCGGCGTCGTATTTGCAATTACGCTGAGCTCCCTGGCTCGGTCACGGTCTCAGCCTCAGCCGGCTGCAGCACCGCAGTGCCAGTGGCCGCATCCACGCACCCCCTTCCCCGAGGGGCGCCGGGGCTTCCCCGGGCTTCAGAGCCACTGAAATGCCGGGACAGCCACGGCAGCGGGAGGCAGAATCCTTAAGCTGCGATCACCGCTGCTCTGCCCGTCCCTGCCCTCCCTCAGCCAGGCAGGGACCTCCTGCCACGCACATCCCCCTGCCTCAGTTTCTCAAGCTGTGACATTCCTGCAACCAAATCCATTTCTCTGGCATTTCTCTCAAATAACCAGCCTGGAGTTGCTCTGAGGGTCCAGACCAGACCCAGATCCCCCCCAGGGAGGTGACACAGCCATAGGCAGGAGCAGCTGTTTGCCCTCAGGGCAGTGGGAAATCCTGGCTCTTCTCTCCCCACCCTGCCCTGGGGCTGGTGCAAGCTTCCCCCCCCCCAGAAGCAGAGCCTCGAGACCCCACAGCTGGGGGACACGGGGGTCCCTCACCCATGGCCACCACGTCTGTCCTTCGCCACGAGCAAGCACTTGCTGGGTTTCCTCTTGCACCTCTGCAAGGAGCCAGCAAATGTCAAGTGATGCTGAGCAGACAGCAAATGGAAAGGGCAGCCCTTCAGAGAGCTTCCCGCAGGGACAGTTGGGTGAGAAGGGAAAAAAGAAATAGCAGAGCAGGGTGACACAAGCCAGAGAGCATGAACACAAGGGGAAGGGACCCAGCTGAGCACCGATGGTGAAGGGGAAGCAGGCAGGAGCCTTCTGCTGCTTCAGATTTCCAGAGACAAGGGCTGCTTGCTCCCAGCCAGGTTTCTGTTGGGGGACAGTGTGGGGCTACACCTGCCCTGATGCCAGGGAGAGATGTGCTGCAGCATCAGCAGCTGTTTGATGCCCAGAAAGGGTTGAGGTGGCTTTATTTTGAAGGCAGCTGCTGCCATGCTTGTGGGCAGAGGCAGTAGGCTGGGGAGCCCAGCAGATTTGGCTTCTCGTGTCCTTAGGTGACATTGAGCAGCATGAACTCCAAGGGCTCCAGCACAACCCATAGACCACGTGAGATGCGAATGGACAGAAGGGCAGCGCTGAAGGCGAGTCTCCTCCCCTCTCTGAAAAATCCATGTCCCATGGTGCCATCAGGTCCCTTCTGGCTGCCGTGGTGCTAAAGTGTGTTCCCTACAGCAGCCAGCCACAGCGACAGCTGGGCAGCCTTCTTAATCTCCTTCAAGGACTCCACTAATTAATAAGTGTTCCTCTGCTGCATTAGGAGGTACAGTTATCCCAGGCATGGGTGCAGCTTGAGCCCCAACACTGCTGCTATTTTGCTTTCCAGTGAAATCAACAGTCAGCTCCTGCCTCAGCGGTCAGGGAACAGCCCTGGGCAGGTCAGGGAACTCCGCACCTGGTCAGCAGAAGATGAGGCACAAGAGCCCTTGGGGGCTTAGGCTGAAAGTTGACTTCGAGTAGCAGAAGCTAATTATGGTTGTTCTAAAGCAGGGGCAGACAAACAAACCAGGGGTCAAAAGACAAGCACAGGGCCCGTAGCATGAGGCTTGGCATCTCATGGAGGTTGCTGCACCGGTCGCTGAGCAAGGAGCGGACTTGGCTGTCTGTCAAGCAAGCTCTTGGCAGCCCCGTTAGCTGCGCTGGCAGCAGAGCCCCACTGCACTCTACAGTGGCTGGAGCAAAGGCAGTTCCTTGTCCAGCAGCACCCGCTGAGACCCCGCTGCCAGGCCCCGGGTGAGAGGAACGAGGGAGGACTTCCAATTCTTACACAAAGAGCACAGTGGTGGTTAGTAGGAACTGTCCCACAGCTGAAACTGGAGAAAGAAGCAAGCTGAGCAGCAGCAAAACATCTTCCCTGTTTATTTGCAAGAAACATTTCGTTTAAAAAAATTACTTTTAGTCTTGATCCAAGTAACACTGCAATCAACAAACATTGTTAAACCAAAGTTCAGACAGGTTGGGCAGCCACCGCTACAGAGAAGAATGAAGAAAAGATTTAAGAGCAAACTATTTTAAAACTAGAATGCAACATTTGCCTCAAACATCTTAACCAGTGTTTGAATGTTAAAGAAGAAAACAAAATCAAGTGAAGCTGATGGTTCATATAACAGATGTCTCAGCTTTTAACTTCCACACATGGGTAACTTGTAGCCAGTGTCTCTAATTGTGAAATCATAATGCATAGCAATGCAGAAACCTTCCCGAGCAAGGTCAGCCCCGCTCATGGTGCTCGGGTAACAAACCAGCAGCGATATTAGTGATGCCACGGGGGAGGAGGAAACGGTGGCAAGGGATTTCGAAATAACGCGTTTGCTCTATGTGCACACACCTTGGGAGAGGTCTGCATCAATGGCGCGCTAAAGCAGACAGTCTGGGTCGGGGGGTTCCTACGCTGGGCCAAGAGTTACTGCCTGGGAGGGTCTCCTCACCTCCGTCAGCTTCACAGGCCCTCGTGCTCCCATGAGGCCGGGGTGCAGTTGCTGCGTGCCCCTGTTTCTTGCAGCCCTGCGAGGGCTCAGCGACACCAAGGGTTAACACGTGGAGCGAGGAAGAACGCTGCACAGCCAGGGAATACTAATGGGAGCCAGAAGTCTAACGGGAGCTTGCGCTATGCTCTGTCACAAACCTGCACTCAGCGATGACAAATGACTAACGAGCCGTCCTAACCGAGCCGCTCGGCGCAGAGGGAACGCCACAGCCCACCGCAAAATCCAGCCTTCACAGGCAGTGCTGCCAGCTGACTAAAGCACCCCAACCCAAACGTTCGCTAACCCTCAGTGAAATGTAAGGATAAAATTACCCCAGCTGAACAAAGGTGGTGGTAACAGCTGCACAGATTTTAATTCCCTCTTCCGTAACAAGAAGCCAGGCTTGCTTGAAAGCACGCTCTGCGTCTCCCGAGAGGGGTACCGATCTCTGCAGCAATGAACGCCCGATGGCTGAACCACCACACCCAGCCCCTATCTACTGCAGGGGGGACTTCCCCGGGACAGGCAGGAGCAAGAGGCCCAAAAAGCACAAGCCCCGGGGACCAGAATCAGCAAGAGTCCAACAGCTCTCCTCTAACAGCACAAACCACTTTCAGGCACAGTCCCAGGACCACATCTGACCCATCCCTGCAGCTTCAAAACCTCATTTTCTTGTAGTCTGTTCATCTGACATCCAAACAAAGGGAAACGCATCAGAGGGTGGCGTCACCCAAGAGTTAAGCGTCCGGCCATCATACAGCTCACAACAGCAGCTGCAGCCAGCACTGGGCTCTGCCCCTTTGAGGCACGACACAGGGAATATCCTGCTGTCAGCCCTTCCAGTCCCAGTGTGTGGTCCCAGTCGGGCTTGGAGGGAAGAAGCCGTTGGGAGAGCGGGTGCAGGAGCAGCCCGGGAAGGGGAAGCCTGGCTCAGAACAGCGGCTGTGCACGAGACAGACAAGCCGGAGGGTGGCCTGTGCTGTGACGCAGGCAAGCGAGAGGCAAGCCCCGTGCCTGCCACGGAGTCGAGAGGGTATGAGGGTAATGCCTCGGTACTCAGGAGAGCAGCAGGCTCCAGTGCTGGTGCCTGAGGAAGACAGCTGATTGCCCAGAAAAATAAACTTAGCAGCAGCCATGACTACATTCAGCGAGGGAACGTTCCCTCGCATTCAATAGTGTTTAATCTTCATCTAGCTCAACACAAATCAGTAGTGCAGCAATATAAATACAACCAAGGAGGTTAAAGCCTTTTGGCTTTCATAGCTCAAAAAAAAAGCCAATGAAACAAGTTTCCAGTTTTTAAATTAAACACCAAGAAAGGCAATAAACTGCCCACCCATCCACAGAGGAGCAGTGGCATCCTTCATGCCAGCAAGAGGCTGATTTCTGCCCAAGGACAGGGGGGCAACTCATGAAAGCAGCACAAGTGAGGTAAAGAAGCGGGTATGGGAAAGGACCACCACACGCCTGCCTCCCAGAGCCCAGGCAGCAGAGACACACGGCCGCTTGCTGCTGGCACTCACCATGTGATGCCCTCAGGTACCGAGAGTTCCCTTTTCCACCGACTAAAGAACACCAAGTGTGTACTTCGCACTGCGTTAGGAGCACGAAGGGCTCTTCAGCCTTAACAAGAGGCCACTAAGCTGCCAGCCAGAGGGAGCAGCCAGCTGCTGGGAACTGAAGATACCAACCCCTGTTTGCCCGGTTTGTGCAAATTTTAGGGAAAAAAAACCCCAACAAACCACAGTATATAGCATTCCATAACTGAGATATGGTTAATGTCCAGACTCACGGACGGCTTGGCAACCAACAGAAGGTGCTGGGGCCACTGAACAACATCTCACAGCTTTGGAATTAAGCCAGACATTAGACACAGGTACCAAAGGTGGGTGTCCCCTCCTGGCTCTGGTACCCAGCAGGAAAGCTTGCTGCAGGAGGGGGTCTCCTAGCCCAGCCAATTACCACAGACAGGTCAGCTTTTCACATCTGAACAGGCACCATGTCATCAACACTCCCAGGGAGAAGAGCCTGACAGTAATTTAGAATAGCTACAAAACCCTCTCCTACCTGCAAGCTGATGGAGTGTGACCACAGTGTTTAGATTCCCCCTCCTCTACACTCCAAAAGCAGCCAAGTGCATGTGAGAGGACAAGTCTAAATTAAAATAGTGCTTAAACCATTAGGGAAGGTGGGAGTAAAAGAGAAGAAAGCTGTTCGACAGCAAAAGTAGCCCGTGGTAGGCTACTGGAGCCTGAAGGGAGCTCGGAGCACAGCTCAAAGCACAGCCTTGACCTTCCTTCTCTGAGGAGCTCCCAAGGCAAGTGAGCTGCAGGTCCATAGGTGTTTCCTCCACTGCAGTCTGAGGTGGGCTAGGAAGGTCCTGCACATTCACAGTTGCTTCAAGTGGTCCTGTCCTGCCGCTCTCCAGATGCCAGCTCTGTCCTTTTCTGATGCTTCGCCTGGGGTTCACAGTTGCCTTCTCCTCCCTTTGATTCCCCCTGAAGTTCAAATTCAAGTACAACCAGTTTTAACTGAATGAAAAGAAACCCACAAAAACAAAGTTATTTTCTGTGAAACGAGTTAGCAGCGTTGTCCTAATCAAACTGGCCTCCAAAGGCCTTTGTAGGATAGGGACGGGAGTGGCCTTTCCCACTGAGCTCCAGCAAAAGGCCACCTGAGGGGAGCTATAGGATTTCCTCCCTCTGATTCTTGGGTTTGAGCATCACTTGTCCATTGCGCAAGGAGCCATTCTGGCTACGCAGCAGTTTCCCTTTTTCACGGTCAGGCCACGTGAAGATGGCTTCATCGCTGTCCAGTTCAGACTCCGAGTGCATCAGGCTAGTGTTGAGGACCTGGGCTTTCTGTCTGCCACCTTTGGAGGAGAGAGATTCCCAGGTTAAAAATACTTTTAATACTGGTCAACCACCTCACCTTACTCCACTCCCTCTTTAAGTTTCCTTTTCCTATCATGTCAAAGGGGCAGCCTCATCAGACTTTCCTGTGTCTGTCACTTATTCCTTCAAATGCTGAAGCCAAAGCGATCCTGTTTCAGATACTCTGGCATGACAGAGGTCACACAGACACTTCAAGTAGTGCAAAGCACAACGAACAGGTAGGAAAGCAAATTATGTTACCAGAAGGGGCTGTGAGTATACATGGGAGCTTTGTCTCCCTGACCTTGCTCGGGGCATTGCCTAGAAAGCTCTCTGAGGGCTAACGGCTGTAGTAAAGAGAATATGCAGGTGCGAGAGGGAAGATAGCCGTGTTCTTACTACCCTCCCTACTCCCATCTCTGCTTCTCTTGCCTGCAAGGGAAGAGAGATAAATTAGCGGGCTGAATTTAGATTAATGCACAAGGACAGGAGAGACACATTTACTGATATTGTCAGCAAAGGAAATATTTAAATTTAGCTTTTCCTTAATGGAGAAATGCAACATTTCCTCTGTTAGCAGAATGCTCACTGGACATATCTAGCAGGGAAAAAGACTTTAGTCAGCAGCCAGCCTCAGAAGAAGCAAGATGAGTTTAGTTACCAGAGAGCAAATGGTTGAGGCACATTTGCTACAGACTGCAGAACAATGAGCCCTTTCTTTAACAGTGGGGCTCTTCTGCTCGAGGTGACAGATGGTCAGATTAAAGCAGAGTTGGGTGCTGAGGGAGGAAAACACACCCGGTTTTTCTTCAAGGGTATCTGTATTTGTGCAGTTGGGATGGCTGGGTTCTCAGAGGAATTGTCTGATCAGCTCTGTTGCTGCAATGCCCTCCAATGTTGCTGTTAGGCACTGTTCACTTTGCTGGAACACCATTAAATGGGATAATACTAGGATGAGCAGTTATTTTCCACTAGCAAACAAGGATCAGGGACTATTTTCCACACGCAGTTAAAATAACCCCTCCTCTAAACAAAACCAGGATGCACACTCTTATTTGAAACATGTATTTCAGCAGCTGAAGTGCTCCCTGGCATTTGGTGCCGCTGTGCTTTGCACATACATTCCCACATTTCCCTCCTTTCCTGGTCAGTCAGCAGGTGAGCACAGCTCAGTTCAGGTATCAGATACAATCGCAGCAAAAATGCTCCAGCCTGAAATAACTCAATGATCTTTCCAAAGCACCTGACAAGCACTCTCCAGGACAGCAATGCAGGAAAATGCTGGCTAAGAACACTGAAGACAAACGACTGCCTTTCTGGAATGGGCCAACAGTCCTGTAGCCACACAGAGCACTAAGGACTTCATGGGTCTCCCTCCTAAGATAAGCATCTGCTTCCCAGAAAAATTAGAGTATGAGCTAAAGCATGAAACTTTCAGAGCCTGATGCTCACAAGGGCAAAAATGAATAAATCTAGGAACAAGTCACATGGGGTGGGAGAGTAGGGGGGCAGAAATAAACATCGCTCTCTCCAGTCCATGAGTATTTTCAGGTTGCTTTCAAGTGGCCCTTTGCTTACCAGCCAAAGTCGATCAGTTTAGTGAAATGCTTAGTGACACTGAATTCATGCTTTGCTGTAGAGCATGGCCAAGGAATTGCATGTTGGCAAGAAGCAAACTACCAGAACCCGGTGGAAAAAACTTTAGAGCAAGAGAAATTATAGTAAAGAGCTAGTTTGGGGCTTCCTGGATCAGACCGGTCTCTGCACAGCTTACACGCATCCACTTACTACTTCTGTGATACGAAGTGGAGACATCAGGACCAGGCCAGTTTCACTCCCAATTTCTAAACCAAAGCAGTTAGATAACTTGACTAAATACCCTGTATACAGATCTGAAACAAGCTCTTAGATCTTCTGAGACTCGTCTGTCAGTGCCTAACATCACGTTTGTTTCACTCTGTGATTTTAAGTCCACTGAGGAAGAGTATTCTTAGTCAGCATTCTGGAAACGCTGAGCTCTTCCCTCTCATGTTTTACCTGCTTTGGGATTTGGTTTTAACTCCAGGCTTTCTTGATCCGTTGCATCCAAAATCTTGTATTTGCTTTTTCTTTTGGATTTTCCTTTTCGTCTAAAGGGGAAGAAAAGGAATTAAGAGGCAGTCCATTTCTAAAAAAGCCAGAAGAAAAAACAACTCTGATCTTCAAAGCTAGAGTACTTATTTCAGATTATGTTCATATCACAAAGCAAAACATTAAAAACATTGCTTTAGTTGCACATTTATAGGCTAATCCAAATCTTGCTTCTTAACTAAACCCAGAGCTCTAGGACTTCAATGTTTCACTTGAAACACCAAGTGACAAAAACTAACATCCCAGGGCTAAGCAGATGACCTGCTGGGATGACGGGTTTGAACCTTTCACCTCCTAATGCAGCTACTTGGCTCTGAAGCACTGATACAGTGGGGGTTATGGCCTCAGTCCCACCTCTTGCAACAGCAGATCACCATCCAGGATAAGATTCCAAAGGCAACCACAATGACGAAAGATGCAATGATCACATACAGCACACTCCACTCTGAAAGTAAAACACCCCAGAGATAAAGACGTTTTGGCACCTCATACAGTTGACAGTGTGTGCTTTAGATGACTGTTCTTGGGAAAGAAAAAGGCAGGCCTGACCCTTTGCAGAATTAGAGGCTAGCAACCATCACTGACAGGACCTCTAACTCACCTATAGAAGCCAGAGGCTTGAGATCCAGCATGCAGACTCACTGCACAATAGCATTTTTCAATGTGTGTTGATTTATAAGATTTGCTTTCCTGTGGCAGGAAAGACTCTGTAGAGGCATGACAGAAAAGAGGTGTGATTTATACACTAAGAATGGACTCAACTCTTTGTGAGTGTTCACTGAGAGGATCTGAAGAGGAGTCGCTCCCCTATCAGATATCGCCTGCCTAGAAGGTACGTCTAGCAAGAGCAGGGCAGGGACTATCTCCTTGCGTGAGCATCACGTCAGAGATACTGGGAGAAAGCAGGTACCTGTTACTCTGCCTACCCTGGGTTTCAAACACTGTTTGCTTTCCAAAGATGAACAATCCCAGGGAGGTTGCACGTACCACAGTTGCTTTCGCCGTCCCCCATCTGCACCCTGATGAAGTTCTCCATCCAGAAGGGGTCACAGACGCAACGCTTGGTGAAGGAGTCACAGCGCCCATGCTCAGAGCAGTTCAGCTGACACGCTAGGGACCAAAATCAGCAAGGTGAACTAAATAACTCGCATGTGAGGCAAAAATGGGACAGTATAGTTCAATACAGCCAACCCCCCATAGGCTCTAACTTGAATCTAGTCACTCTGTAGCTCATCCATAGCTTAGCTGTAATTGCAAGCAGTAAGAAGTGCAAACGTAAGCACCCAGGCCTCATGCCAAACTAAGAAGCCCCATCTCACTAAGAACGTAACACACAACATGCTAAGAAAAAACATGATTTATTAGGCAAAATTTAATATAGAAGTTATGGTATTTGTGTATTTGTTAAGTAAATGTTTTTAAATACGGTTTTGATTTTCAAATTCAAACCCAGCCAGTGAGACAGACAAGAAACAAACAGATCCTTTAGAGGGACCAAACAGAACCAAAGAGTAGCTTTTGAAGGCCACAAAATCGTAAGATCAGGAAGTCATTAAAATAACAACATAATTCTAGTTTAGAATGTCTAGCTGATCAGCAAATATTCCTCACAGGATGGAGCTCATAGAAGAAAAACAGTGCTAATGTAAAATTGTAAAAAAATGATAGCAGGGAGACATTTCCTTCACTTATGCACGTGCTGCAGAGAAAACGAGTATGTTCACAGCTACCAAGACCTGTAGTTTTATTCTTTTCAGTATGACACTCATTTCATTGGCTGTATTCCATTAACACTATATTTTAGTGTCTTAAGTATCAATCTGCTTTTGATTTTGTGAATTCTTATCTTCCCAGCAACATTACAAGTAACCATTTATATGAAGCTGAATAGTGAACAGACACGTATGTGTGTATGCATAGAGGTGTTTTTAAGCACACATGAAGGTCCTTATTCTGGGAGGCATCTGAGAAGGGAAAAGATGTTAGCTTGTACCACAGACTCTTACTTACTGACTGTATTAATTTCTAATGCTCGGAAGATGAGGAAGTCTGACTGTTGTTTCCGTAGTTCGTTTTTTAGCGTCCAGGCTACCTCTCGTCCTTTGAATATCTGATGGGGAGGCTGGTTCTGCACAAAAAACACCATCTTCGTGCTGGAAGTCAGACAAAAATTATTATCTGCTGCTTCTCCAAACATCAGGTAGAGAGCCATTTTCCCCAGTCTGTCATTAGAGGGACTTATTTAGAATCCCAAATTTATTGTAAGATTAGACTTCTGGCTCCATCTTGAAAGCAATAAAGGTAGACCCAGTCACACAGTAGAAAACGCCTTCAGGACATCTGATCCGTCCATATTTTCAAAGCTAGGGCTGGACTGTTCTTGAGCTTGCTAATGGTTTGCTAATATCAAGCACATCTTTGAACCCCCAAACTTTAAGGTCCCACCATTTTCATAATCTCCTCCCTCCCTCACTGTGGGATCCTTAGACCTTACTACACATGGAACTTGGAGGCTCATTTAACTGCTCACCACAAACCTCCAGCATCAGAGATGTCAGTGAGGGTTTACTGCCTTTTGCAAAGCTTAGTTTGAATGCGCAAAGCGTTAGAGCCAGAAAAAAGCACAGGTGTAGAGGATACTGTATTCTGCATCTTTTACTGCATTAACTTTATGATAGAAGAACTTGCTCCCCTAGGCTTGCTAGCCTTGCAGAGCTCTGTGTATCCTTCAGATGCACAAAAGGATGCATGGATGTTTCAGATTTATTATTACCAGTGAGCCTATGAGTCAACAGGATATTAGTGAAGCCCTCAGAGTATGTGGAAAAAAACAGCAGCTGGGGGAAAAAGATCTTTTTTAAACAGTACAAGTTACTTTGATAGTTGAGGCAAAAATGGGATCTTAAAGCCATCTGTCAGAAAATAATCTCTGCTCTTTTATAACACTTCCCACTCTTTTGTCTACTTAATAAACATATAAACAGATGAAGCATTAATTACAAGAATCCTTTACTTGCCTTACTCAGTGAAGAACAGTGGCAACTGGCCTGGCCATGGCAGAGATAGAAAGGTATGACAACAGAAAGTGCTGGCTCTTCTGTTCTGAGCTCTTTAGGTTTGCACGGACAATGAATTCTGATTTTACTGCTACAGCAGGCAACATGGACATGAAGGAATCGATACATTACTGAACTCAGGGAAGTCTAAAGTATAACTGCAGATTTATTGCTGACATGCTGCCTGACTTAAAGCACGGAAAAAGATTTAAGGGACATGCTTAATCTACCTTAAAACTACTCCACTTTTAGTAAAAATTAAGTGCAATGTTGCACTTATTTCAACAGATTACCACTCTGCCCTTGGGAAGCTTCATGCTATGCCACTCACATGCATGTTCAGGCATCCTCAAACACACCTACAGTAACGATGGACTGCTGTTAGTATGGACATATGTGCAGCTGTTGCTGTGACAACACTACAGCACCAGTCACTGAAGTTTTCTGCAGAACAGTGAATTTCCCAGACGAGCCATTTCTGCAGAGATGGAAAGCTGAACTCGACCGGGTACTTTCATGACAAAGCAGCATGGCCAGGATCCAGCTGGGCTGAACCACCCCTTGTATGACTTGCTGATTGCTGTACTTGGAGCTGAGCAACATTGTCCAGGCAGGCAACATGACCCTGGCCTACAGCCCTTCCTATAAGCAAACTTCCACTTGTTTAGAAGAGACCAGCTAAATAGCAATCAAACCCAAGTCCTCCTTATCTCTTCAAACAAAAAATTACATCGATTTTCAACATTTTATTTTACATTAAATTGAAGCAGTTGTGTAGGCAGTAAAGCTAATGTAAAACTACAAAGTTGGCATGCAGGACTACTGCTAAGGGGATTGCTACACCACCACCTCTGGTGTGGCATCAGTGTTTTAGCAAACTACTCCTGTACCAAGCCCCATTATTTCTCCAGTTATAAATGACAGCTGTAGAACATCCTTCAGATAGTCCTCACAATTTTCAAAAACAAGATTAGTTCTTATTTCACAGATTTGGGGGGCAAAAACATTTGCAGCAGCAAACAGCTTTTGAGGACAATGCACCATCTCCAGAGGGGAAAGATACCCAAGACTTGCTTGGCAACACACCTTCGCCTACCCGAGCAAGCAGGAATATCAATTTTAAGCAACATCTCCACACATTCCAATTATCCAATCTGCTTCCCAAAACAAAACAGCCCTCGGTTTACTAAAGCCTCAAGCAATCCCCCTCCATGTACACTCACAGAAGAACTCTACCTTTGTTCAGTGTACGGCTGGATCTTCTGCACAGTAATGTCCGAGTCGAGGACCCCCAACAGAACGCCTATTTGTCGGATGAACATACCCTTCTGCCTCTCAGTCAGTTGGCTGACATTAACATCCAGAATTATCTCCACAAGGTTATTTTTCCTAGGATCTAGTGAGAATGTAGATAATGCAGATCTTTAGCAATTCTTTTTAACAGTCTGGGTACAAGTCAGGTTTCTAGTATCCTTTCAGAATGTTTCTGCTTTGAACACAAAATTACAGAATCTCAATGTAGGAAGGGATACAAGTCTATGACTTTCACAGGTAATGGCAAGCAGTAAGAGTCAGCCCCCCAGAACCACATGAAAACACAATCACATCCTCCAAAACCTTTGACCTTTTATAGTTCTGAGCTGGACTAGACTACACACTTTATCTCAGTACACTGTATCCAGATGAACAGAGGGTTTGCTAGTGCACTGTAGGCGAATGTGGTACAGCACAAAACCAGCCTCACCAGGTTTGACTTCCACTGTGGTCCTTTCCACATCACTCTCTCCTTTGGCATCTGTTACTCTGAGGTGGAATGTGTAGGTCCCTTCTACCAGATTGGACAGGAGAAGTACAGGATGATGGTCTGAATTATTTAAGACTTCCTGGAAGGCAGAGCAAAATAAGTATCAGGAAACAAAAGGATCAAACTAGCACGATATATCATCATACTTAAGGATATCGCTAAAAGTTAACAGGTGCAATGATCAGCTTTACATTTCCTCAGGAGCTGTCAATGCTACCTCTCACTGATTTTTGTGATGCTGCAGACTACCATTTAAAAAAGAAACCTCACCCCAGCTGCAGGGCTCCCCTCATCCCGGGTCCACAAGTAGCTGACAATTCCCTTATCATCAGACGACTTCGATCCATCCAACTCAGCTGTATTTGTGGGCAAGGTGATTACAACATTACCGGCAATCTTTGCAACTGGTGGCTTGTTTATCTCTAATCAAACAGAAAGAAAGCAGTTGGAGAAAAATCTGGTAACACCCCATCAAAAACTACTGCATTAAGTCTCCACTGTAACCCCGAAATCCCTATCTAACCCTGGGGGAAGAGAAGGGAAATCACATACTGTGGGATTCAGCTGAAGATACTGTTCCCCCAGAAAAGGTTAAACCCCCGACTTAAGGAGGGCCATTTTGGTGCTATCGACATTATTTTTCACCCATTCCTTACTCTTATTGTGCCTCTGAACACAGGTTTTGCTGAACTGCTCAGAGATAACCTGTGTCTCAGGCTGCTCTGCTCATGGCTGGACATACCTTCTTTGACAATGACGTTGACCGAGCTTTGGCTCTGCAAGTTCCTTTCATCTTTAACTGTTAGAGTAAACTCGTATGTCCCAACTTGAAGGCCTGTTACAGTGGCAATGCTGCTGTTGGCATTCTCCAGCTTGACACCATCTGGGCCCCTAACCAAAGCACAAGAGGATCAGTTTAAACTTTGCATAGACCATGGGAGCTAGCCTCACACCCAACAGGATGCTCAAGCTCAAGGCAGAGTTTACGGGGATGCAAACAGACAGTTGCCTGGAAATACAGAGTCCATGACAAAAAGCAAAATTATTTTCATAGAATCATAGAATGGTTTGGGTTGGAAGGGACCTTAAAGATTGTAATTTTCTCCAGTTATGGCAAGATAATCAGAAGAGGAAGTGCAACATCCAGAACAAAAAGCATAATTTCTGGTGGTTTAGTATTTTGGTTATTTTTAAACCAGGGGAGCACTGATACCAGCATTTAAGTAGGGTTTACAAAAAGTGGTACTTTCAGCAAAATTGGCTTGTGAACTGCACAATAAGCCAATTTTTTTTAAGAACAGGTATACAGCAAAAATAGTTCCTTCATTTACAAGAGCTTTGCACAGACTTTGCATTAGCAAACAGAAAAAGCCACTGCAAGTTGCTCATAGGCTTTTTCCTGAATTCCCTAAAGCACTTCAGGGAATTTAGAATCTGAAGGGAAGCATGACAATGAGAAGAACACTGCCTCATTCAAACATACTGAAAAAACTTCAAGTTAGAAGACCCTGCTGTTGTTTGATTACAAGAGTCACTCTCTTCATAAGACCAAGACCACGTGTGAATCAAACATGGCTGGTCTCCTTTACAAGCCACAACCATGCTGAGAACGGGAATCAGGCCTAGAGATGAAGGTAAAGCTATTTCTAATGCTCAAACAAAACTCCACATCTCCCCAGTAAATCATAAATCCTTCTCTCATCCTAGTCACTGGTAAAGCTTATCAGGCCCAATGTGACCAGGATTTAACACAAGGGATGTATGTGGGGGTGTGTCTTGTTTTAAATGAAAGACCCAGATACTTGCGTAAGAACAGTCCGGAAGATGCTACATACCGTGTTTTTTCCCAAAGAAAAGAGACTATCTTCTGGTCATCTGAGCTCTTGCTGCCATCTAGAGTGGTGCTGTCCACAGGAAGAGTTAACTCTTTATCTGGACCAGCATCTGCCTTTGGGGGCTTATTGTTCTCTGAAAAAGGATGCAATATTTTTTCATACACATGCCATAAAAGGTTGAGCTTAAAACCCCAGCATTAAGAATTTTCCCCATGGTCCCTAGTATATTTCTTGCCCACTGTCTCAACCTTGTACTCAGAGAAAGTGAGGTTAAAAGCAGTTAAGAGTTCAGATCAGTGTTTCATTCAGACATCTGCAATAAAATGAGAATGAAATCTAGAAGTTCTGATTTTTGCTCTTGTTCTCTAAGTACTACTCCACTTTTCCTGCTCCTGTCCCAGGACCTAGCACTGTGGGTAGAGACAGCTGCTTGGAAATACAATCCTGCCATTATGGTGAGATAACTTCAGTTAGACTACATTGTGTAAAATAAGAGAACAGCCTAGAAAGGTAATATGCCTAGAAACTTTCTTTTGTTCACTTATCAGTAATATACCAGCCCAGAACGGTCCTAAATTAGAGCAGCTTTTCTGAAAGCAGCACACAGCTACCATAAGGGCTAGAGTATGTCAACAGATTGATGCTCACCTCTAACCCTTGGAACAGAAGTGGCAAAAGCAGCTAAAGGCAGCTTACCTGGCTGGACTATCACAGTGACCTCTGCAGTGGACTGGTGCCCAGCAGAATCAGTCACTATTAGCTGGTAAGTGTAATCACCTTCTTGCATTGCAGAGAGCTGCAAGACTGGTGTCCTCACCCCCTTAGAGAAAAACATATTCATGTATTAAAAACCATCCTTACACAGATGATGATAAACCAGAAGACTCTGCTTCTAAAACAACTATTATCAGCAGATTCTAGGGGCTTATTACTAACTCCTGCTATGGGGCCAGAAGCCTGTGCCACTTAAGCATGCAAGACACTTACAGCTAAATTTATGCACAGCAACAAGGACACTGTTTTGGAACGTAACAAGCGTAATGCCATATAGGTGTTCAGACCTTCTGAGATTCAATAATTAGCAACTCAGGCAAAACCTCTGGGGAACACTGTGCAAATCGTACACATTGCGAACCTGATTCATGGCCTTTCTTATTCCATAAATGCGACAGTAGTAATAATCTTTAAAAGAAAGCAAGTTCCAGCTTTTACTGTTTAGGACTGAGGAGTGTCTGGCCAGTATCAAAGTTTAGACTCCAAGGTCCAACTGAAAAGATCCAGTCCATTGTGTCTGCCCAGCTTAGGAAACGTACAACCTGGCACAATGGGTTATCCTGTGCATCTAAATGCCATCCTGACTGATAGTTACCTAAAAGATCACACAGTCTGGCTTCCATACCTGCTGATAGCACTTAAGCATCCCTACTATATCATCATTGATTTAGCTATCACTGATGTTCTGAGAAGTCAGCAACCGAACAGAGAAAGAACACACTTCCCTAGCAGCCACGTAAGTTAAAGTGAGATACATGGGTGTGACCACGTTGTGCTGAGACCTGTTGTATGGGACATTGGAACCCAAAGCCATGAAGTTCCCATCTCTCTCAATCATCCATTCTTCAGCAGTATTTAAAACTGCATTGCTCAAGAAAGGAAACAGGATGCCAGTGAAAACCTATGGCTAGATCGGTGCACCAGCTCAGCCACTAAGCCAATACCAGCTTCATGTGGATTTAGTTGTAAGTATATATTTAATTATCGCATGCTTGCTCTGTACAATTATAGGCAACATTTGCTAACAGTCAATTAAAAATTGTTTGATTATAGAAAAAAAACAGCTAGAGAATAATCCAGGTTAAGTACCAGCCACCTGCACTGACCTGCATCTCCATCACCTTCCCTTTGCTGTTGGGGCTGAGCAGCCACTCATAGCTGACAATGCTGTGATCATCAGTGCTCTGATTCCCGTAGAGGGTGATGGAGTTCTGAGGCAGGGTGATCACTTGGTTTGGGCCCGCGTTTGCCACTGGAGGATAATCCACTGCTTTGTTCACAGTCAAGTTTGCAGTGGTTGAGTTGCTGGCACCATCTGAGTCCACTACTGTTAGACTGAAGAAGGGGAAAAAAAGAAAAAAGTGGAAGCAGTGACAAGTCATGATTATCAGAGCTGAATACAAAATACTGGTTGAAGTTAACTGAAATGCAAAAGAAGAGTTAGAAAATTAAGACACTTTTAAGGACAGGATAGTAATTTTTTTCAGAGTGAAAAACACCTATTGTTTGAGGCAACTGTCCTTTTCCTGAATAGAATCTCCCCCCAAACGACCAATTATCAGCCTCAAAGCGATGCAAGAAATTGAATAGTCACATCCATCTACCAACTAGTTCCAAGATAAAGCTAGTGAAAGATCATCAGCTTTCACGTACACAGTTGTGATGGAAAAGACCTCCCTGAGTATGACACTGCCTCCCAATAGAAGGCATTCATTAACATGGACACAGAAGTTCATTACTAATCCACAAGTGGCCTGAACACAGTATGCCTCTTCAGGTAGGCTAGTACCACAAAATAGAACTGCTTTTTGCTAAGTCTAGATCTGAAGATTGATCAGATTAGTTCATATACCAACTGCTTAAGATGAAAACTGTTCAGTTATAGGTACTCAGGTTCATTTTATTTTAAATAGATCTGCTGATGCAGTGCATGGACATCACACCAAAAGGCATACAAAAGGAAAAACATAGAAGTAACATGAAAGTAAAATGAGCTACTATCTATTACTCAGGTATGTGCGTAAAACCATTAGGCCTCATTCACTTATCTGGGACAAACACATTGCATTTAAAAACTGGATTTAAAGACTGCATTTCCTCCTAAGCCTTTACCCAAACAGTTTAAATTTGACATTTCAAGAGACATTTTGTAGCGCTGGTAGACCATTTGTTCCCTTCCACCATCATCTTAAAGCAGTGCTACAACTTAAGAATAAAAAGTAGCTTGATAGCTTATCTCTTCAGAAGTGAAAAGCTATGAAACTACCTGAAAGCGTAGGAGTGGAGAGAAAGAGTGTATCACAAAATAAGAGTTCTCTCCCTGTTGTTTGTTTTTGTTTGGTTTGTGTTTTGTTGTTGTTTTTTTAAAACCAGACTAACACTTCAGGAATCCAGAAATCTTGTACATTTTACTCTTAATGGATGAGAACTGATCAACTCCTCCAGGTGTAACCTACCTGAATGTGTAATTCCCAGGTACCAGGTTGGTCAGCGTCAATATGGCAGTATCGCTAGAAACCTTCTCCTCCCGCAAAGGACCCTTCAGTTCTTCCCAGTGATAGCTGACAATTTTATCATCATCAGTGCTTTCTGTTTCAATCACACAAGAAAATGCACATACAAGGAGTTGGAAAATGCTGCTTCACAAACCCCAGACGTTCAGTTCCCTACTTCAGTACTGGGCTTAGTGGGCAAAGGCATTTTTGGTCCAAGCCCAGAGGTCTCCATCATGCTCAGATACACAAACTGTATGTTCTCTTCTACCCTGTTCATAAGCATACTCAAACACCCTTAATCCCAGGTTTGTAGTGTGCTGGGAGAAGACAAAAAAAACCCCAAAACAAAACACTAACAAAATAATACTAGTTGGGAGTAAGACAACCTGAACATATTTAAGGAAACTCCTGAAAAACTCTATTGCAGGCCAGGATCAGTAAGGGTGGCGTGTTAGCTAACTAACACATTTGAAGCTTAATGCAAGAGGCCCGTAATTTTGACTGACAGTAATTTTTTTTATTCTAAGCAGCAACCTCTAGAGCTTTTCCTTTTTTAGGAGATTGGCTCAGGCCAGTGCCCTTCAGAAGGAAACATGGAGAGGTGCTGTCATGTGCATATTCCCCTCTCCTGGCAAGAGAGGCTGATTCTTTTCACTGAAGTGTGTTTGACAGCATCACAGCCAGTTCCTCTTAAACTTTATCCAAAGGGCCAGCCCAGAACCAAACACACAGAAACCAGGCTTGCTAGACTACTGCATATAAAACTGCAGGTACTCACGGCTGCCATCAATAACAGTTGAAATGGTTGGCAGTGAAATCTCCTGGAACTGTGGGGACACGATGGCAACAGGAGGCTGATTCACCCGAGGCTCTGCAACAATAACCGAGCTGTTACAATGACATCTACAGGCAGATCACGACAAAAAGCCCTGGCCAAGGAACTCTGCAAAACTACCCTGCCTTTGTGCGCCTGGAGTAGCAAACAGAACACATATTGCACATCCTCTTCCCAACCCTATCTACCCCCTCAGTCCTGCAGTCAGTAAGTCCAAGAGAGGAGTCCAAAGTGTGGAATTGCTGTGCCACACAGCTCCAAAACAGCCACAGATCAGACTGACTGCAGAGAACTGCACAGTCAACAACAGTGATCCATGCTTTCAGCAAGTTATGCACCAATTCGGGGCAACAGTGCTAACCAAAGGGATTTAAAAAAGAAAGGAGGTGAACTGCCACCACACTAGTACTCTGGAAATGGCTGCACTGCATCAGTTGTTCCATACTGGGTCAAGCATTCAAGCACAGACCATTCTAACAGAGCAGCACCTACAGCTTCTTGCCGAAATTTGGCTGCTGTTCTGAAAAATGAATGATTTTGATGCATGCTGCCAGCTGCAGATTCACTGCTTATAAGGAAATGATCAGCAACAGCATCCAGAAGGCCAGCCACAGACCCTTGCTAATTTAGGGAGCACAAGAGCACTTCCTTGCCCACAAAGGTTGTAGAAAGAGTCTTGCTGGAGTGTGCAAAATAAAGGGTTTTTTGCATAAAAGGAAACGCAGAACCTGTGGTTGCCTCTTTATATAGGGCATCTAAAAAGTGAGACTTGGTGAGACAGTCAGCACAAGCTACTGTATCTACACCAGGCTCATCTGCAAACCCTGTCTTACAGTAAGGAATGAGATTTGATTTTACCTGCCTGTGGTTGGGAATGATATTCCTTACTGGACAGGGAAGAAAAGAACCTCTAAAGGAGCTTCAAAGCCCTGGCTTCCTTTCATTTTTTGCTTATGCTGCTATAAGCATTTTACCAGGTTACAGCTAGTTTTTATTGAAGCAGCGGCCTTCCAGGGTGAGGCATTTGCCAAGCACTTTTGTATCAGCATTCCAGCTCTTTTATTGAGTGGTTGGCCTGTATGCAGTATAGCAGAAATAGCTATGTGTATTAGCAATAGTTTCACATCTCAGGAAATGACTTAATACACATACATATATACCAAGTTCACTGCACAACAAATTTTCACTACGTTAAACCAAGGCCCAGTCAAATAAGCAAAACACCATGACACAGGTATCATGGCTTGTCAGAGACAGATGAAGTTAAGAAAAGACGAATTCCACCAACTCACTTGGATTCACTGTTACATTCACGTAACCCTCTCCATGTGCATTTTCCCCATCAACGATGACTTTGAATTCATACAGACCAACAGTAAGCTGGAAGTAAACACAAAAGATTTACCTTCAGGATGGTAGCACCTTGTCAGGAGCTATTAGAAGGTCAAGTTACCATGCTTTGGCACAGTAGCACATTAGCAGCATAAAACACAGGCAATTATGCTTCAACCTACGCATACACAGCAAAGGAGGGTTTCCATGACAAAATGGTATTACATATCTTTTAGTTTACAATGGCTATGCAGAAACCAAAGACTAATATTTCTTTCTACCACAGGATTGTCAGTCAAGCTTTATTTTCTAGCAACAATAGGCAAACAGAAGAGAGATAACAGAGATTAGTTCAGGTTGTCTGGCCACAGGAATCTGTACTAGCAGATTGCATTTGAGATGAGAAAGGCTGCATGTAAGAGAAGAAAAATATCTTCTTGTGTGTTTTTACAAAGGAAAGTATTACTTCTCTTCCTTCTAGGTGACATGAGTCAGGCAGTCACCCCCTCATCATTCACTGCTGAGCCAAGATGAGAGGGCGAAGGACTAGATGCTGGACAACAATCATGATATCCAAAAGGCTGAAACCCTGACAGAGACAGACACACTCCTTTCGAAGAGCTTTTCTCTGCATGATATCGTGACAAAAGCCTGTAGATTTTTTCCGAGTGCAGCAGAATCCAAGATGCTCAGAGGAATGTCTCAAATACAAACTGTATATTCACGCAATATTTAAAGCCATTTCCTTGTTAAGAATCCCCATGTGCAGAAACTGGCAATTCTTTCACTGTTAGAGCTTGTCTAAAAGCAGCAGGCCAGGGACATGCTCCAAGGTACTCCACAGCTCTCATTAATGGAATCACCAAGTCCCTTTTTCTGTGAGTAGTAGAAGGCTTCAGACCTAAACAGACCACCACACTGTTTCAGTAGCAGAAATATTCACAACCCATTGTTAGTGTTAAATTGTGCCATTTGTATGGCTTGACACACTGCTTGTAGGCAGCTTTTAGATCCTGAAATCAATTTCTTCTTTCCCTCATGCCAGATCAATCTCCTTCTTATAAGAGACTTAGAAGAAGGCTTGCAGTCAAATGTTGGCTGCCTGCCCATCATGCAATTTCCTATTCATCCTGAAATCACATACAAGTCTTTCCTGGCTACCAGGGTCCCCATCTTCTCCACTTGGGATTTAACACAACAGGATACGAAGCAGCAAAAGCTTTACCTTAGATAACTTAAGGGTCTGGGAGTGTTTCCCTTCCATTTCTCCACTGTAGTCTTTTGGATGAGTAATCAATTCCCACTCATAGGAATAAGTGGTTCCTTTAAAAAAAAAAAAAAGATAAAAAAATTAGTCCAGACATTTGTTTTTAGAAGACTGCCTTTCTGTCATGCTAAAGAAAAGCAAAGGTATTAAACATTTACAAGGCACATTCTGCTGCACTATGGAGAAATGAGACAGCTTGGAATTTGGGCTGCAGCTTTTTGGGAATATACCCAGGAAGAGAGACAATCTGTGCTTCTAAACACATTTACTCTGGAGCCAAAACCCATCCTTCAACCTCTAAGGCATTAAAGAGCTTTGGAACAACCACAGCTCCAGGATAATAATAGAGAAAAGTCTTATCATGCCCTCAAATCCTGCAGACACAATATAATGCCAGTTTTTGAACAGGAACACATCTATCCTTGTTGCTGCATAACATGTTACATGGTTGCCTCTCCTCTGCAGTCTCCCACTACCACTGTGGACAGAGCTATAGATAAAAACTTTACAAACACCTGAGAACAATTTGCATGATGAAACAAGGAGCATATAGAAATGTGTTCCTCAGCATGTCAACCCCCCAAATCAGATTTCAATCCACCAAAGGAGAGATCACTTGCTAAGACAGCTCGTCACCTATCAGCAAATACCACGAATAGATGCTGAAGATCCACTGCTTCCTCAGATTCCACTTTGAGAATACGCTATCCCCCAATTCTAATGACTTTGTAGCACTTTTGATGTTTTTTGTGTCTTGCTATTTTCTCTGAGAGGCAGCATGAAGTAATAGCACAGGATGAAAAATTTCTACAGGAAAGTGTTCTGTGACAAAAGACATTTTCAAGATTGTCCTTATTTAATGCAACGTATAATGTCTATTTGCCATTTCACCATCACAAGCCCTTAGCAAAAACCCCAGGGAAGCCTTACGAGGTGGTGGTTCAGGAAGCACAAACGCATTCAGCTGAACTTCATTCTTTGGCAGGGTCACTTCGACGCTGTCTCCAGCAGAAACTACCAGCTCCTTCATAACTGAGAGGGAGAAGCACAGAATCAAAAGAGGAACAGAAAAAAAGTTATATACGTACATAAAAACCACCTTGGTTTCACAGTCTGTTGACTAAAAACCAGCTATAAATGGCTGTATTTTGTAAACATACCATCATTCAATATAGCTCCCGTTTCAGGTTTCGCTCTCATTGTTAATGCAAAAGCACTAATGGGGTTTTACAATTTTAAGGCAAGCCCAGAATCACTCAGTCACCTCTTTGCAGGTACTATGCAGTTTCTACTCCTTTTCTGAAGAGCTGAAAAGTGACCCTCAGGCCCTGTACAGGGGAATTTATTCATCCAGGTCCAGCAGGATGGGAACGGTTTTACCTGACAGGTATTCGGCAGAGAACCCAGCTGCAGTCTCATGGCACAGCAAGACAAACACTGTTATTTACCAAACTGCAATTCCAGATCTTCACAAATATATGAAGAATCTGCGGTATTTCTTTTTGAAAAACTGCTTGGGGGCTAAGAGATTTTTTAAAAAACAAACAAACAAACAAAAAAAAACAAAACCAAAACACATAGCTACCACACTGAGTACGGAAACTCGAAATACAAATCTATTCCTTCTATTTATATTTTCTTTTCAACCCCTGCTTAAGAATTTTCTTGCCACTCCATTTCATATAAATTGACAGGTAGTTTGTTGTTAAAGACTACAGGGTAAAGACTTGAAAACTATGGCCAGTGACTTTTTTTTCCTGCTTGTTATTAGCATTAAGGTAACCAGAAAGTTGACCACGTTTCTTAAGAGTACCTCTCGGCCTCCTCTTCTTCCTCTTCCCTTCTCATTTGCTTTATTTTTGTCTTTTTATTATTGGGCTTGGGAATTATGCATAGAAAACAAGAAGTAAAGTTGCTTCACCCTAGTTTGACCCTGTCAAAGACAGTGTTTCAGAGATATGTGCAAAAAATCCCAAGTTAAAAAAGATGGGAAAATATCGTTAAACATTTAGCCTTTCTTCCATCTGTTTATTAGCTACTGGAATTAACCAGTTAACTAAAAGAAAAGAAATTTGTCAAATTTTTTTCCCTCTCAATTACTGCTGATCTTGGGATATAACAACCCCATCGGTCTTTCAGCTGCAAAGAGTTCCAAGGCAAAAAGAGATCTGATCTCAGTAGGGAAAAAAAAACCACAAAAAAAACCCAAAACCAAACAGACAAAACCACAAAACACCGCTTGAAAAACTTCCCTTCACATCATCTTTGTATTATTTAGCAAAACGAGGAGGCCCTATGTTACTTTTCTAACACAAGCCACTGAAGATGTTTAAAATATATTTTCCAGTTTTAGCTGGGGTAAGCCCTTAAAAAGAATACTAGCTTGTTAGCACACGCATCCAATGAACTTCCTGCCAGAAATGTCTTTGGATGCAGCATTTCTTTTACACTTCCCATTTGTTCCCTTGTAAGGGAAAGGAACCCTAAATTCAAAAGAAATTCAGCTGTGAATACTTCAGCAAACTGGATTAACTGAATTCTGAGACATCACACAACCAGTATACACCGTTCACTGTACGTACACATCCTTACAGGGTGAGCTAATGGCCTGGGTGAGTTAACAGAGCTGTCCAAAGTGCATTTTGGCTTTTATACATTTTCAATAGTTTGTTTTAAGAAATACCAGTGTGAATAGAAACATCTTTTTACTGCAAAACAAAGCATGGGCTAACAGCCAAGTACACTGCTCTCCGTGGTTGAATTGTGCATTGACATTTCAGGGACAGAAAAGAAAAAAAAAAAAACAAACAGTTACACCCCATTTTGAGCAGACATTAAGATGCCTGCTCAACTTGATAGACAGCAGTGTGTCAAGACTACTGAAAGAACGCTTCATGAGATTGTGCCTTACATCACGTCTCAACTTTCACTTTGGGAATTAAGATACCACCATTACTTTCAAGCTGTTCTTGGAAATAGATCCAATAGTCACATGCAGATTTATGATGCCAAAGTCCCATTCTCAGACCTCATGCGTTAATGGGGTCCAACCGGCACATGTGCTGAAGCATGTATCTTAGCATTTTTTCAAGGGTACCATAATTCTGAAATTATCTCATATTTTTCAATGCTGCAATGACTTGTCACCAAAACCTGAATAGATGGCATTTGCTGGAGCACTGCATGTTCTCACCTGGCGTGGTGGCAGTAGTACTTGGTGATGCAGCAGTGTTGGTCTGGATTGTAGAAACACTGCCATTTGTGGGAACTCCACTTGGCACAGAAGTAGCTGTCTGCATCTTCATTGTGCTTTTCGCCAGCATGGGGCTGACTGTGGGCAACACATCTGAGGAGTGAGGATGGATCAAAGCATCATCTGGCTGCCCAGACTTCTCAGTCTTCCCTGTGGCTGTCAAGCCCTGTGCCACAGGACTGGAGAATGTAGCCAACACTGATGGTTCTGGTGCAGATGTTCCTGTGTGGATCTGTAAAGGAAAAAGTTGTCTTTCTTTGACTTGAATACTGAATGTCAGTTTTGTTTTACTGTGTTTAAGTTGCACTTCACATCCTCCAGTTTGGGAGGCTGAAAAGTCCCTGGTTTGTTTTTCCCAGAAGCAGGACATTTTACTGATTCCTGTTCTCTCTTCTGAATTGTTTCTCCATGTTCTTCCTCCACAGCACATAGGCCATTTCTAGCTCAGCTGAACACTGGTTAAGACCATAGATTTAACTACAGCATCTTAAGTACCATGGCTGTTGATGTGGCAAACGTGACAGACTATCTAGGTTCAAAGTTTCAGTGAGCAGAGCTAAAAGAACTGAGAGATGGGATAAGACAGAAGCAAAAAAACAGGTACCGGGAACTGGGGTTCATTTGGGCCATTTATTTTGGCCGCATATTCCTTTTTCTAAAGCCATGCAGTTGGCAAGCACAAAGCAGGAGGATTGCAATGGCATTTTTATGTAATAATCAAATCATTGCAGCAAGAGGAAATTTATTTCAGAATCACTCTTCAAAGCACGGTGACCTGACACAAACAGTTCCCTGCGTGCATGCCACAGGAGATGCTGCTGGGGCAGGGAGCTGAGCTTGCGGGCAGAAAGTTTGCTCACATCCATGTAGGATGAGCTACTTTATTGAAAATAATCAAAGTGGCAAGAACAATTTCCTTTCTTTCATCAGAAAATTCCTTTTACAGTACCTAGCCCCATTCCAGTTCTTAGCCTGCCAAGCAATACTCTTGACAACTTACCTTCCACCGTGAAGTACATATGTATAGCACATTTTGTTGAGCTAAGTCTATTCTGAGAACATCTGCTAAATATTTAAAATGGAGCAATTTACCATCTTTGACTTGGAGCTGAAATGCCCACCACTACTCCCCACCACAGGAGCTGATCAAAATCTCATATTGGAGGAAATATTCTCAAGCTTTTATACTATGCTGTTGGCATTCAGTCCAGGAAACAGAACTGGAAAAACACTCTAGACCATGGTGGGCAACATCCTAGTCAGTAAACGGGCCGGGCTTCAGAAAACATTGAATGCCAGTTGTAAAAATAAAGCCACCCTGCACGTACTGCAACAGACAGCCAGGCCAGGAGTAGCAAGGAAGGCATTGAAGGCTCCTCTGCAAGAAGGCTTTTTTGCAATCCTGGGCAAATCATTTCCTCTCTGCATATCTCAGCTAACTTTCCCTCAATCACAGAATGTAAAACATCTCAATTCATTTGTGTGTTTGATTAACATCTGAGCTTTATGGACCAAAGAACCAAGCACTATTTGTTACTGTTACAGACATAAGCTGGTTTTCCTCTATTTGCTTGCTTGTTGATGGGATCCCTTTATCTTTAACAAAACTACAGATTCTTTGGAATAAAGATGCAGGCGAAATCTGGCGTACTGCTCTGTGCTGCTTTTCATCGGTGGCCTCAGGACAGCTGGCTGTCCCAGGCAGTATCATCTTACACCCATTCATAACTCTGGTCAACTCAAGATACTGACTTCCTTTTACCAAGTATGCCAATAAGATAAAGTTAGAAATGCTGGCACGAGAGGGGAACAGCTAGGCAGGAGACAGACTTTTTAGGAAAGGCATAGGAGCAGAAAGTCTCCGTGACTTCACACCACTATGGGAAACCACTTTTTCCTTAGCAAAAAATCAGTGCGGACAGGTCACAGGAACAGCTGTCACAAACAACATGCAGGAGACCAGCATCTGCCCGCTGGGCACAGCGGCCGAGCCTCCACTTTGCTTGGTGATATTTTCAGTGAGCCAGATGCTTCCTTGACTCCCTTTTTAATGCCTAAAAAAAACCCTTTACAGTTAAGAGAGATCCTCTTCCTCCCAGAAGTCTTCAGGATGAATTGACAGCCAAATGTCTGTGGAGAGCTTGAATTAGATAAGCTTTGCCTGAGGCAACATAACAGTCAAAAATGCCTCTAATGCTTGCAAGCTGAGACATTTCTTATCTTTACTCCATAACCCTGAATTCTTTAAAGAACAGAAGATTTCATTCTTGGGGATAAACGAGGAGGAGACTAGAAGTTTGCCAGCTGTCCTATCTGATTAGTTTATAAAATAGAGAGAAGTGGCATATTGGCCTGAGTGAACGTAGGAGCGTCAAACACTTTTGATTCCAAGCCCTAATCGCCTTTGGCCTGGGACAAGTGACCTGGTCTCCCTGTCTGAAAGTCCTATGTCTGTAAGATGGAACTAGAACAGCTATGTGCATCAGAATCTGCACTGAACCTAAGTTACTTCAAAGAAAAATACCTGTGTTCTGGAATTTTCTTTTCTTTTTTAATTTAAATGGGCCCTACTTTGCTAAGCCTGGTCTGAATTTACAAAACAGGCTCTTTTCAGCTTAGACTGTGTCCTTAATTGTTCGCACTAGGTGCCACGTCTGTGAAGATCCTTAAGACACAAAAATGTGGGTAATGTCAGAAACCATTGCAGAGTTAGTGCTGGCTGTGAAGAAAGACCTTTCCTCCCTCCTCATAGGGTAAAAAGCACCCAGCGCTAGCAGGAAGCATGACAGCAAGAGTCAAACACTGGGGTTGCTAAGGCCAACAGTAGTCAGAATTGTGAGTGCAGGAATGAGGTCTCTGGCTCTGTTGTAACAACTCCACTTTAAAGGCTGCAGCCTTTTCCAGTCTGCCTGCAGAGCTCCTGCAGTGCTGCAGCAGCCCTTCTCATCAGCAGTGCTGCACTTAAATACTTCTCCCGATTGGCTATTAAATGCATTGCTATATTTTAAAATTGACAAGTATTTCTACAGCAAGGCAGAAAAAAATTGGTGCCTGGAAAATGTCACTCACTTTAATGGAAAAGCACAAATTTCTCTTCCTTAGGTGAGGATTGATGAGCAGGGTGCACTGTGGTTTATCCTGGTACACTCTCCTTCACCCATCTCTGGTGGTTTATCCTGGTACACTCTCCTTCACCCATCTCTGGTTTCATAGCATGAATACAGTAAAACCACAAATTAATGCTAGCTGCACATTAGCAAATGACATTGCAGATGGCTATGGAGCTATCAGAACTGCAAGAGGAAAATTAAAACTCAGTGAGGCAATGTTTTCCTAAAACTGTCCCTTGACTTCTCCCTGAGTCTCTAGGAGCAAAGGAAAAGATTTGCCTCCCACACATTCAGTGCTCATCAACAGAAGAGGAGAATAGGCACATTAATTTCTTTCTCCCCTTTCAGAAAGGAGTTAAGAGCCTCTTTGACCTCAGACATCCTTTTTCACCTCAGATGTTTGATGGTCCCAGTATGAACTGCTTTGTATGCAGTAACTATCCAGTATTCTCCCAACCTTCCAGCCCACCTGCCAAACCTTTTTAAAGAATACAGTATTAAATGCACAGCATTCACCCGCTGAAGCCACACACTCCAGGTACTGGACCAAATATAGCCCAGGTGAAATTCTACTGATTTCAGCATGTGTGTAACTTTACTTATTTTTGGCCCATAACCAACCCAACTTGGAAAATTCCCTGCTTTAGCATCTCCCTCCTGGAAAGGCTGGCCATGTTCCAGGTACACAGCCTTGAATGTTATATCCTTGGCCTAAATTAAACTGCTCTAAGATCAGAAATGCAAGGACAGCTGCATAGCTTGCCTTATATTTTGCAGGTGAAAGTTGGATGGTTCAATAATCAAGGAATTAGCCTAGGGCTGAGTAGAATCAGCTTCAGCTCAATACTCCTGTTAAGGTGGATTTTTTAATTCTTTCTCCTCCTCAAAACTCTATCCTAAACCTCAGAAACATGACTGCCAGGAATTACATCACAGCCAATATATTTAGTAGGAAGTTTTTATTTTGATGAACCTGCATTTTGTCAAGACATACTGACTTTCTTACTAGCAAAAAACAGTAAGGAAAAGAAAAACCGTTCCCCAGCACACATCCAACAGTGCACCTTAATGACAATGGGAGCACTTCCTAAAGATGGGAAATCCTGGATACTCGGCAATATTCAGAAGCTGATTAATCCATGGAATTTAATACTTGCAACCAGTTTACTGGACAGGCACTGAACAGTAATAATATGACAACTCAGAATGCAATGCTGCAAACTGAGCAAGCAGGGAGATACAACAACTATTACCCAAGAACAACAGAAGACATTTAAGACTGGCTGCGAAGAAGTCTCCCCAGACACTGCATGCATAACAACTGAGAGAATGGGGTCACTGTATAAATCTCAAATATTAGGAGGAGGAAAGAGCAGGCAGGGTAGAAACGTTGCAATACTGCAGGGAAGAGAGAAAGCTAAGATCTTGAGTCAGCCCTAAATGCTGTGGGGTTCTGGAAAAATCAAACATTTGTAAAGTTTTAGTGCATGATTTCATACACCACCCGGGCTGCCCTAGAGCTCTCAGCAGTGTCCCTTGGCTGCTCTCCATATCCTGCTCTGCAGGGTGGTGGCTCAGACCAGTCACAGCCCTACCTGGAACCAAGATTTGAATACAAGGGAGAGAAACAAATTCAGTCAAGTTTCCAGAACAAGAACGTAACTACAGGAAAAGGCATCAGGCTTCAACAGTGCCAAATCCCAGAAACAAGGCAAAAGGTATTTAAGGAACAGTTTCACCAAGTAGAATTCTTTCTATTTCACCATCACAAGTGCACAGGCTTTTTTGTATGATAAGGCTCAAAAAACTACTTGCAGATTTAAAAATACAAACATCATTTAACAATTCAGATGTGCCAATTTCTCTTTAACACCTAGATTTACTAGCTTAACATTGTACGTGTTTGGAGCAGACTAAACTGGTTTCATTCAACCAATGCCAATGTAAGCTTTTGTGGATTTGAGAAACTGAAGCAGTCTTCAAAAACAGAACAAAAAAGCTGGCATTAGGGTGCCAACTCAAGCAAGCAGGCTGACCTGAAAGTACACTGGAAAACTCTATGCATGAGTCTATAAAATAATGTATTTAACTGCCTCAATTCAACACCCAAAGGAAAACAGCTTATTTTCTTTTGTGGTTCTAAAGGTACTTTTACAGGTAACAGTTTTCAACTCCCAGGCACTTCCCACTGACATCACATCTCACCTTTCCTTCTCATCTGGCAAGTACATTGTGTGATTATACAGAGGATAAGCATTATCATGACCTTCATCTCCCCTCACCTTCCCAAAGACAGTTTATCCCAGCTAGGAAGAGGAGGGAAAAAATGCTACCCCCAAAAAACAAACAAAAAAACCCAACCCTTGGCCTTGCCTTGTCAACAGGAGGCTGAAAACAGGCATCCAGAAAGGTATCTATCACTTAGGCAGTTTTAAGTCAAAGTCTACATAAAGCAAGATTGAGCAGGAGTGTGACAGCTGTCCAAGGCAGCCCCATTTCAGTCCCAGCAATCACACTTACCTGTGACAAGCCAACACCATCTGCATCACTTGACCTGTTCACATTATTGCTTTCAGGAGGGAACAGGCTTTTGGTTTTCTGCTCTCTTGGATTCTGTCCATTTTTCAGTGAGTCTTTCTTTTGATTTGGATGGCCTTCAGGAACAGGCCTGTCAGCCACTAAGAGCCTCAGTACTTGATCCTTCAAGCGCTCTGTTTCGCTTCGGCTGCTTCTAGATTTGCTGTCTGATGCTCTGACTGCAGCCTCACCACTGGGGCTCGCTGCTATATCCCTTTTCAGGAGTTCCACCTTGTTACCTGCCAAGCTCCACTTCTGGAATGACCTCCGCAGTCTTTTTTTCCTCTGGACAGGGATGCCCCAGTCCAACCACTTGTGAAACCAGGTCTTCATGTCACCTTCCACTTGAAACTTTAAGTGCTCTGTGCTTCTTGATTTCTTTAAAAACACCAAAACAGAGTCAAAAAAGCCAGTCCTGTTTGCCTGACACATGCCAGGCATAGTGCAGTTCACCTGGATGCACATATTTTTCAAGAACCAAAAAGCATCACAGGTGGGGCTCTGGCAGCAAGCAGTCTGACAGGACCATAGAGTATGAAATCCTTCCAGAAGCTGTAAATGGTGATCTTCCCAAGATCTCAAATGGCCACCAAATAGGATCTTCCCTGGCTCGCATTTAGATCTGTTCCAGTTTGCATCTGGAAAAGGGGAGGAAGACAAATAAAGACAATTCTCAATCCTTTAAAGCAGTGGACAATAGATCCTCATCACTATTGTCAAGATTAATTTAGGGCACAGGAGTAATGTGGGAGAGAGGGTACAGGACAGTAAAATGGGGGCTTCTCAGAATCTATACCTAGCCTCGGTATCCAGTACTTACACAAGATTTTTAGCAACAATCTGCACCTCCTACCAAAGGGACCACCATTCTTTTTGACAGTAATGGAGCTAAAGCCATCTACAACAAAATAAGTGAAAACAGAAATGTTCCTGTTTCAGAAAAGACTAAGGCACAGACTGAACAGTGAGGCCAAGGTTATACAGCAAGTTAACAGCCAGCAACTGAGCCCAGGAATCCCAAGTGCAGCTTCTTACTCTAACCAGTAAACAGCATTGCCTCTCTGCCCATGCTTTGCCTTGAAGGAGAATTCTGGAAACAGTGACACTGGCTTGGTTCATAGTACAAAGGCATTTTTCCTCTTCCAAACTCATGTTTGAGGTCAGTCACTTATTTTGACTGAAACTGCTCCACTTGAGAAGTTGTTACGTCTTCTAGTACAGAGGTTTGCAACGCCTGTCCTCACCACCAGCTCCACTGTAGTGCTTTCTATAACAGCAATTGTGTCAAACATGGTTGGGTTTTTTTGTTGGCTTTTTTTTAAGAATCAAGTTACTTCAGATCTCAGATCAGCAGTGAAGCAGCAACTGCTCTGCATATGGATTTTTTCCTAGCATGAAAAATTAGAGTGCTTGCAGGGATCAATGGATTAAAGGCTTCCAAAATTCAGAGCTCTGCAGATTAAGGACTCCCTAAAAATAGACTAATGACCTATGGGACTGTTACACTGTGCTGTGTTCAGCATCCAAGGGATAATAGGTCACTGGAAGATAACTTTACAAACTATGTCGCTGGACTCTGAGTAGTCCAGCTGGAGAGTATGCTCCAGATCTGGCTTCCTGTGTGTCAAGAATGCAGTTCTTGAACACAACACAAATGGGAAACTTTTTTCTCCATTAAAATAAAGAAGTCTGAATTTAAATTATAATACCCTGATCCCCTTTTCTTGACAGCATATAAAAAGAAGTTCAGTAACATTACTATTTCAGTAACTCTGAATGAATAAAGACTTCATGTTGCATTATACCCACATTCACTAGAGTGGGAACTAAAATTAATAAGCATGGATGTAGAGGCTACTGCTCCATCTATCTGTCTCCCCTGGGAAGAATTCTCACACCACTTCTCCTGTCATTTCCAAGTTACAAACACATTGAAGACGGAATATGTTGAGGCACATGAAACAGACCACACAGATCTCCATGCCTCATCCACCAAATAAAAGTAATTTGGTGATGGCACGGCAGCGCGTTTTATGATTCTTGGAAGAAGTCATGTGAGGTCCCCACTGCCCAGCACAACTCCAACAGCCCTGCTGAGCCACAGCAGGCTCACATAGCCGCAGGAAGCTTTCCAAGTGCCAACCATGACACAGAAGTGCAGAGGGCGAGGTATTTTTCTGATCCAAGTCTGGAGCTCACAAGCAGTGGTCAGGCTCAACCTCCTGAAGCAGCACCAATCCTGGAAAAGTGTAAGACTAGAACAGTACAGGCAGATGCAGGTGTCTTCCACTCTGGCTGTTTTAGGCTACTTGAAGCATTTGACTTCAGGAATTTAAACTCCTGCCACAAAGACACTTAACCTCACACTACTGAGATGGCAAGGAACTCTGAACCTCTGAATCACAGCTAATACACAAGGTTAGTGATATCAAAGTGCTGTGATTTTCCCCCTCCTCCTGCACCATCCCCCTGGTGCAGGAGGAAGGGGAAAATCATAGCACTTCTATAACCTTGTATGACCAAAGAAAGCAAGTGGGGAAGATGGAGAACATATTTTGTTGTAATTGAGTTATCCCAAACAGCACAGTAGGTGTAACAGCTTTATTACTCCTGATCATTAAAGGTATCCACATATGATGATTTTCTCACCCAGAATGGATTAGCCACTTGTTTAAAATGAAGGACAATGGCCATATTCACGTGCCTTTTGTGTGGAATCTCTTGCTACACCAAGAATTTCAATCCAAAAAGGGAACTCCCACCACCACAAGGAAAGGTTTATTTTTGAGACATCAAAAAGCGGGAAGCAAAGGTGTTATTTATAGCTTATTGTGAAACAAGCTCAGCAAAGGCAGTTTGAAGTTGAGGCTCCAGAAAGCTAGAATCAGCTGCAACAGAAAGCACTCGAGATCTGTGACCAAGCCACGGGGGACCAGAGCTCCCTGTGGGTGTCTGAACACACAACTGTGCAGAAGGTGAAGCAGCTCTTCACTTGAGCAATGTCCAACTGTAACATGTAAATGAAACTTTGCATATGTTCAACAGAGAGAGAAGTTGACATCAGCACCTTTAAAATCATCACCATCCTTGTCACACTTCATCAACACATGGCACTTCCTTCGAGAGCAAGCAGACGGGCAGCCTGTATGCCTGGGGCAACAACCGACCTCATTACACTCCAAAGTGCTTGGACTGACAGTCACCCTGACACGACTGTGTGCACAAGCAGGGACAAGCACCTGGCACTAACCTCATGGACCGGGAATTAGGACAGAGTATGCGGTGCGGCAGGTATATATGCAGAAAAGGTGCACATATGTACACACACACACTCTCCAGACTTAGAGAAACAAGTAACAAATGGAAGAATAACGCTACTGCTGTGAATTTCAAGAGAATCTTATCCATTCAGGCTCAGTTTAGCCTAAAAAAAAAAAATTAACTTTATGTTAAAGGTGAAGCACTGTCCCTAATACAGCCTGTGCAAAAGGGAAACATGCTGCTTCCCACATCCCTAAAATCCCTCCTCCTCCTCAACCAGTGCTCATCCACCTCTCCTCAGATGTCAGCCCTGGCTCATACATACCACTCAATTTGAGTCTTAATATAGGACCCAGTGAAATTCAGCAGCAACTTTCTAGTAACAGGCTTAGAACTGGGGCACAAACAGAATGGGGCATATTTAAGAGAAAAGTGTTCGCAGGGAAGATATCCCTTGTGAAAAAATCAGTACATAACACAAGTATTACATTTATTTATCTAAAATGTAAAACCTGAATCCCCATAAGCACCTCCTAGGTATGACAGAGCCATGACTTAGCCCAGATGACACAACACTACCATGCTGAGAGCATTCTGCTTCCCTTTTAACCCACTGCTAAACCAAGATGCAGAGATATGAATTACATTTTGGCCAGATTTCATTTCCAGAACTCTGCTAACGCGCACCTAGGACATGTTTATTTGAAATTAGCTAATATGGTTTCTGAACTGCTGTACATGAATAGCTTAAAACTTGGTTAACTCCCAGGAATGATAGTGTACAGGCAACTCAACATGCCAGCCCAGCGTTCTAGACGTACATTTTCCACAGAACCATACTGATTTTCAGCTAAGCAAGTTCCCTGGTCTTTGGTGGACATCACACATTCAGACAACTTTTAAGTGCCATGGCAGAAAGCAGAGCTCCTCAGTCTACACTTGCATTTCATCTCTGGAAAGAGGAAAGATTTTCTGCCAGGAAAAATCCACCTGGCCTGTTCATAAAACATTTCCTTCCCGCAAGTCCTGCAGGAACACACTATGGGCCAAACGAATTGTTGTGATCAGAAGCCATGTATTGCTGTATTGCTATTCGCAGTCTTGCAAATGGGGACCTCCACAGAATCTGGTGCAGCACCTCCACTAGGTGGTCATGGATCTGCACCAAACAAGAGAAGGCAGCTGTGAGTACCAGCAGAGCTACTAACTCCTGCTTACTGGGAGAGCAGCCTGTTCAGTCCTTTCCAGTTCCTTGTGCTGGACCCTACGCAACCACATGCAGCAGTCGCATACAGGAACTTGTAGGCGGGTCAGACCAGCAGGCCAGTAGATCTGGTCACTGATAGCATCAATGCCAGCAGTTTCAGAGAAAAGCACGAGAAACCCATCAGCAGGAACGTCCCCGAGGACGAGTTCCCTCCTAAGCCCCAGCAGCCCACCCAGCCTAGCACAACACAAATCACAAGACGGCTGCACAGTGGGTGTGCTTAGTCACTTCTCAATATTGTTTTTGTCATATTTTTCTTCCCTAGTATATCAGTATAAAAAACGCTGCTCTTCTCAGGAGTTCCTGTCCCAGCCATGCAGCTCACAGCTTTGCTGAACAGCAGGGGAATGGAAGGGAAGGGACAAGAACAGTTTCTATTAATAAGCTCAGGTTCACAGACTTGCTCAGGCAGTTAATCCCTCCTGATATCAGATTAATGATTAAAGACTTGACTCTATAGACTTTTAAAATCTCTCACATGTAAGCAATTATGCCAACATAGTTCCTCTTACGTAACTCCGCACGATCACGCTAATTTCTAGACAGCCGTAATTCCTCCTCAGATTAACAAACTGCTGCCTAAGTGACACAAACAAGACCAGAAGAACAAAAACTCTACAATGGAAAAAGCGTCCACATCAGGATAACTATGTCACATATAATTATTTCCGCACATGCATCAGCCTTTGTGGTTTTAACTCTCCCAAGCAGACCAGCCCTCAAACACGGCAGCACTGCCCGGAACACCCTCCAAGAGCAACATAGGATTCACAGCACCAGCTCTAGACTTCTAAGATATTACTAAAGACAGGAAACACCATGCAGGAAGCCCAGTCTACAAGAAAACACGCGATCCACCTGACACACCATCCAAACACACAGTGCTGAGAACCCTTTGCTAGGACTAAGAATACAAATATGTCTTTCCTGGTTCTAAATTAGCTGATTAAGGTCACAGAGCTCGTTAGCTTAATCAAATCTGTCATTCAGTAAGTGTGCAGAAAGGCCCAGTGAAACAACAGAGATGCTGCAGCAGCCTAGCAAACATGTCCACATAACTGAGAAACAAAGCAAAACAACCCGCTTCTCGAATCTTGCTACCATTAAGGCATAGTGACCTTCTGGCAAAAAGAAAGCTGCTGGCAGCTGTCACATGGGTTGATATATACTGAGATCACCACTGCCTCGAACCTATAATTTACTGCAACTTGAACAAAGAGGGGGAAAAAAGGTACATAAACTTTCTTAACTAGGATCTGGTGAAAGCTACATGCATGCATGGGAAAAAGTCAAGATGTGGCCTCAAAACACTCAGAGGAACTTAACAAGTCTCTCTGAAAAGTCAGAATCTGAACTTTAAAAAAAACAAAACAAAACAAAAAAACCACCCACACAATCCATTACATGAAAACTTCCATACAAACACCTAACTTGGTTATTTCCTTGAGCAGGAGGTTGGTTACTCAAGTTTGAACAGGAAATAAAAAAAAACAAACATAACAATTGCCTGTAGGCAAACACAGATTATTGACATACCACATTTGGGGAGAGTGTTAAACATCTGAGGGCTAAAAACACATCCCTGCCTTCCAAACTTGCTTTGAGTATTCTTTAGATGAAATTATTTTGCAGATTATCACTTGTTCCTTTTGAAAAAAAAAAAAAAAAAAAAAAAAGATTCTCAGCTCAGAGAAGGCTCTCTATGAGATACAGGCAAGTGCCTAAAAGCCAGCACTGCATGTGAAGATGCACAACAGTAGCTGTGGGACAGACAGACACCCTGCTGCTGACCACTTCCTTACTCAAAATAGCAGCTGGTTATCAGAGCAATACAGTGTTATAAGAAGGGACCCCCTCGTGCCCCACATCTCTCCTACCCTTTTGACAGCTCATTTAGTAACTATTAAAAGGTGAGGGTTTGTTTGTTTTTTAAACCAGCTACAATGTCTAGCAGCAAATAATTTCACTTTCCTCTCAGAATATTTTAAACAAGCAAGAGGGATAAATATCATAAAAAAATACAGGCACAGTCCCAGAGAGAACCGAAGAATCACCTGCTGAGGAGCACAAGGCACACAGGCAAGCGCACAGGTAGAACAGCTGCAGACTTCTCAGCTCTCTTGCAGGTTTTCCCAGGCAGTATCGTGACAGAAATCGGGCGCTAATGCTGAACTTGGCTTCCAACCTCTTCTCCATGGCCTTTGTGGGCAGCAGCAGGGTTCTAGAAACATATAAGATATGAAACACAAAACATCCACTGGCAATTGATATGTTCTTGCATGGATTCAGTTGACATTACGAAGAGCATGGAGCATTTGTGGAGGAAAAGGAATGCCTTATCTTATCTGCTGTGACTTAGCCCAGCTGCTGCTAAGTAACTATTGATATATGATACTGAAGTGAAACCTGTGGTAGCAAAGTTTCCAGTGCTGCACTGCAGCGGGCCACCACAATGGCCTTTCCCATCACCCTTGTGATTTCCTCCTCCAGACCCCACCACTTTCAGTGGCAAAGTATCTAATACCACAGTCTTCTGGATTCCAAAGAAGTGTTTGGGGAAATTTCAGTTTCAAGTATGCCGTGGAGAACGGACACCCAGCCAGCACAACGAGTGTAACACTGGCACTGATAAGCCCAGCACATCTGCCTGGCGATGTCATTGCTTACATGTTGGTGCTGGCTGGTACCAGCCAGAAACAAAGAGAAACAAGAATACAACAATGCTGAGAAACGTGGAGCTAAAGATCTGTTTTTGCCTCATGTTTTGCTCCGTGGGGCAGAGATCACGAAAGCACCGATACTTCTTCTCAGCCTGTCTAATGCCAAAGGCTCTTTTACAGCCTCACGTGTTACTGAAATCTAAATTAGCTCTAGGTGATGTGAGATAATTAATGTTTTCATAGCACACGTAATAAATACTACCTATTTTCAAAGAGGAACGAAGTGCCATCAGGCACAAGGAGTTAAACCTGCCATTTCTGAAGAATCAAAAGGGAATATCATCACAGATCTGTCTGACCTAAACCTGGCGGGGATTCCACCCCCCCCCCCCACCCTCCCCCCGGGCAGCCAAGACCCCGACCCGCAGGAGCACGGGAAGGGACGGGCGCAGGGGGTCAGCTGGACGGCGGCAGATGTAAAACGGCGGCTCTTCACCCCGCAGGTCCTTAAGGAAACTTTTCCGTCCCCTCCGGGTCCCCGCTCCCTCGCTCCCACGGAGGGCGGGGGGGGGGGGGGGGCCATCCACACGGGACGAGGATCGGCCTCGCTCCACGCTGACCGCTGTGACTGGGGCCGGGCCGTGGGCGCCGACCAGCCGGGCTCTCCCCGCACCTGCCCGGCTTGACAGAGGAGACACCGAGGGCGCAGGCCCCGGCGCGGAGCGGCCCGCAGCCCGTCAGTACCCCCGGGGCCGGGAGAGGGCCCCGCCGGGCCGGGTGGGAGAAGCGGCGGGCCGCCGGCCGGTACCTACCAGGGGCTCATGGCGAGGCGAGCTCGGCGGCTCCTGGGCGGCCTCAGGCGGGCGGCGGGGCCGGGCCGGGCCTCCAGCGCGGCGGGGCGGGGGGCAGCGCGGCCTCCTGCCCCGCGGCCATGGCGGCGGCGGCGCCTCGGCGGGCAGCCGCTCACCTCTCACCCGGAAGCTGAACAGCCGGCCTCACCGGGACCGGAACCGGGACCGGGCTCTGCGGGCACCCTCCGGTCAGTGCCGGGGCTCCGGAGCCGGCTGTCCCGGATCACGGCGGGGCGGGGCGGGGCGGCACCGCCCTCCCCGCAACCGGCGGAGCGAAGAGGCTTCGCAGCTACAGGTGATTTGCCCGTAAAGCCGCGCGGAGGCGGTGGCTTCGGGGACTTCCCAACAAGGCGGCAGGCCATTGGCCGTGCCGCGCGGTGGCGGCGCGCTGATTGGCTGAGAGGCCACCCCGGGCGGAACAGCGGTGAGGGGAAGGGGCCTGAGAGAACCCGGGGGGTTCTGTCCGCCAAACCGACCCGCCCGGCCATGGCCTCGGACTCCGGAGACAGAAACCCGACGTTGAAGAAGTGCCTCGCCGTCCTCAGAGAGGCGAGAAACGACAGCGAGCAGTTCGCAGCCCTGCTCCTGGTAAGGAACGGCTGCGGGATGGAGCCGCCGGCGCCATCGCCTCAGGAACGGGCCGGGGAGGGGGAAGGCGAGACCCGCTTCTGGGAAGGAGAGAGGCCCGAGTGGCGTTTTGTAGCTGGGCTGGCTGGCGTTGGGAGCTTCGGGGCAAGGTGCTGCGATGCCTCGGTGTTCCTGTCAGCAAATGGAGGGAGCCTGGCCTTGGCTCGCGTGTGCTGAGGGTTAGTCGGCGTTGCCGCATGCTTGAAGCACTCTGGTAAAGCTCTGGATTAGCGCTTAGACCGAGTGTCCAGCTCAGTGGTCAGGGGTTCACTTTTCCGTACTCATGGAAGTTGTTTAGGCTTCTGGTTTTCCCCGTTCCGTCCTGTAAATTTAGCAAAGCTCCTTGCTGTGCTGTGCGCTCAGCCCTGGTTTGCCTTACAGGTGACCAAAGCGGTCAGAGCCGGAGAAGTAGACGCCAAGACCCGCCGCCAGATCTTTGACGCAATTGGATTCACGTTTCCAAATCGCCTGCTCACCTCCAGGCAGCCCCCGGCGGGCTGCCCTGAGCACACCTTCCAGGCACTGGGCCTTACTCTGTTGGCATGTTTCTGCACCGATCCAGAGTTAGCTGGTCACTCCCAGATCTTGAACAAAATCCCAACCTTCAATGACATCCTGGTTTCCCCCTGCAATCCAGACAGCACATCCATGATCGATGATGTGTACCAGTGCCTGAGTGCTGTCATGGCCACTGCCAGGGGTCCCAGAGAGTTGGTGACCAAAGGGACGGTGTCTGCCCTGTGCCAGGCCTACGTGAATTGCAGTTACGGCTCTGACCGTGCCTTGACGCTGCTCTTGGGGCTGTTGGCCATAGCAGAGGCGAAGTGCTGGCAGAGAGACACTCCACACCTCCTGGCCGTGCTGAGCAAGCTCTCTGATGATTTTCTCAAGGCTGAAGACATGACCAAATTTGAGTTGTGTGAGGTTCTGCCTCGCTTCATCCCCCTGTCGCCACCGCTTGCACAGGACTCACAGGGCTCTGAGTGCCTCCATAAACTTTACAAAGGGCTGGCTAACATCTTGGGCAGTAAACTCGGCCAGTTGCAGCGGGACCCTGCTCTGAAGCTTGCTGCCTGCCTCGTGCAGGCCTGTGGGTCAGAGTGGATCCCAGCAGGGAGTGCTGGAAGTAAGTTCCTGGCCTTGCTGGTGAACTTGGCTTGTGTGGAGGTCCGTCTGACCCTAGAGGAGCCAGACCCCTTGGAGGTGGAGGGGAAGAAAGAAGTGGTAACAGCCTGCTATGTCCTTATTGAGATGGGGATCCAGGAGTGCCTGAGAGAAGAGAAACCGCTGCTAGAAGAGGTGCAGAAAATGCAGCTCATGAGGATCATGGAGGAGGCATTTGGAGCTGTAATATTCTACTTGAGACAGGTAATGCAGGGCTCTCAAGCAAAGAGCATGTTTTTGTGGATTTCTCTGGGCGACTTTGATTGCTATTCACTGGGACGCTTCATGGGTGCTCAGCAGCTCATGGCCATAGCTGTGTAGAGCAACATGTGCTTCTTGGCCCACTGTGATTTTCATACCTGCAGTAGCTCGATAGGATAGCAGCCCTAACGTGTCATTTTCTGTCTGCTTTCTTCTTCATGCAGGTTAAACAGGAGGAGCTACAAGATCCTTTCATATTTGCTTCTGTTCGAATCCTTGGAGCCTGGATGGCAGAAGAGACATCATCCCTCAAGCAGGAAATCTGTGAGCTTTTGCCTTTCCTTGTTCATTATGCCAAGAAGCTTTTCAAAGAGGGTAGCCCAGCTGCAAGTCTTCCCCAGCCAGAGCTGGTCAGCACCAAGGGCTCTGGCGTACCCCAGGATGCCCTGAGGTGTGTATTTTAAGCACAGAGTTGATTCATTTTAGCGCAGACCTGCTCAAATCTTTTTTTATTTTCTGTTCTCCCTGCAGTGCCAATTCTGTGACTCTTCTCCCCCCCCCCCCCAGTTGGATGTAAATGCAGGGCTTAGACCCATTCTGCTTCATGTTCCCAATTTCTTTCCCCTTCCAGATTTCTGCTACCTGGCTTTTGCCATTTAACAGCAGAGGACAGGCCCCGGGACATCCTCATCTCAGAAGGGGCACCAGCACTGCTGTCTGAGTACTTCCTCTATCAGTGGGAGGTGCTGACCTCCAAGCCCGGGTCCCTGACTCCCCTGACAAACACTGAAATGAGTCTACAGACTGCGTGTGGGATTTTCCTTAACCTGGTTGTGACTGCGCCAGACCTCATCAGGTAACAGAGCCGCAGGAGCTTGCTTTAAGATTGTCGGTGGGAAGAAAGAGGGCGCATTGTGCAATGAGCTTGCAGGATCTTTTAAGACATTGTGCTGAAAAAGGGATATCCCTTTTTCAACACCAGTTACATTACTTTTTTGGTGCTGCATTTAACCTTGACATTTTCAGGTGCTTCTGGCCCTGCTCAGAAAACGTGTCTCAGGGTTTGCTTTCTCTCTAGGCGAGACAAAACCTTTTTGTCCTTGATGGACATGTTGCTGAAGTCTCTTCCACTTCTGCTGCCCCAGAAAGATCACCTGGTTCTAGCAGCCAACATTGCCACTCTGGGCCTGATGATGGCCAGGATCCTTGCAAGTTCGGCAGGTAAGAAGAGTTCCCACTGGCAAAGTTGCGCATTGCTCTGCAAGGGCAGAGACTGGGGTCTGCGTAGTTGGGCTGGAGAAAGCAAACGCAAGGGAAACAGGTCCAGTTTCTGTCATTGGAAAAGTGACCAAACCAAAAACCTGGAGGAGCAAGGAATATGCAGAAAATTCAGCAGGCTGATGTGCTGGGATTAAGAGATTTCTAGGGCAGGAGGATGGTATTCTGCTCTCCCTGAAAGCCCTGCTGCAGACAGGCCCACCGAAGGGTCCTTCCTTTGCCGAGCGAGCTCTGTATTGAGTCATTAATTTCCTTTTTCTTTCAGCTCTTCAGGGGACACAGTCTGCCAAGGAGTTTTTCGGAGCTGCCATTTGCTTCCTATCACAGGCCCACACCGCCCAAGCAGACCCTGGTAGGGACGGCTTGGCTGTGGCCGTGTCACCTGCCTACGCGAGTGCCTGGGCTGACATCAGTGAGCTCTGGTTCCTGGGGATGCAGGCCTTGGCCGGCTGCGTGCCGCTTTTTCCCTGGCTACCGCAAGCTGTCCTCCAGGCACGGTGGCTGGAAGGCCTCTCAGAGTTACTGGCTCGCATTGCTCCAGCCTCAGTGGATTTTGAGCTCATTGCTGCTTTCCAGGGTGTGTTAGTAGAGCTGGCCAGAGCCAGCAAGCCATGCAGGGACGTGATCCTGTCACACCACGGCAGGGAGTGGGCCAACCTTTATGGTATGGCAGCTTTGGAACAGTGTCTGTCTGAGCAGTGAAGAGCTAGCGGCACCCTGGTGTGGGAAATGAAGCCAGAATCCTGCACAAGATCTGTTCAACATTTCTCACGTGCCCTTTGGTGCCAGGTGGGGACAAAAAGCATTTGGATGACCAAACTTTATAAAACTGGAGTGATGCAGCAGAGCTCAGTGGGATTTGCACTGTCCACAACCTGATGTGCGGAACTGTTGCTGCCTCAGAACGTTTCAACATGCACCTGCTTGACCTTCTGTCAGTATTTCTTTTTAAAACCAGACTGTTTTATTATTAAAAGATGTTTTATGTTGCTTTGTTTTTCAAACTCCTGTGGTGGTGAGATTTATTTCTGCCCAGGGCCCTGAGAGGTTGCCTGCTTCTCCCTTTAACACGGTCTCCCAATCTTGTCACAGTAAGCCCTTTAGGATGTCACCTTATTTTATGTCAGAGACCTGCACGTGTTAGTAAAGTAACTTGGCACTACACGTAGAAGCCTGCAAAAAGCAGGAACAGGAAAAGCTTTAATATTTACCAATAGCAGTGAGAATAACTCTGTAACTTGGCACAGACCTGTCCCCTTCTGGTATGAAGATGCACAAAGGCCCTTCTGCCATGCTGTGGGACGACACCCTGCCCCCCCGGCTCATATCCACGACTGGTACCATCCCAAATTCATGCCTAGAAAACCATCACAGCACCACTTGCTGTTGCCTGTTTTGCCCTGTGACACACCTGCACAAGGCACAGCCACTGGGATTTTTATTTGCTCGGGCTCCCTCTCACTGCAGGGATGGGATGTATGGAGGGGATTTTTCCACTCTTGCAAGGCGAGGGGTTCAACCTGCAAAGGCCTGGGCTCTCTTTAGAGCCTTTGGGTACAGACTGTGAAAGCAGAAATAAGTGAATTACACCTCGCTGACTCCCTGCAGACCGAGGAGTAGTTTGCTTTACGGAAGAGAAAGGCCACATGTACAGTGGGAATAAATCGCTTGTACCACTGGCTTTGCAGCCTGGGCTGCCAGCTCTCGGGTATCCTGTGAGCCTGAGCCTAAAAACTCCCACAGAGAGCAGCCAGGACGGGGTGGTATTTTGGAGTATTTTCTGACGGAGGATGGCTGCGGCCGGAGCAGAGCTCCCTGCTCGGGCTGCAGCCGGGCCCGGGAAGGGTTTTCCACCAGGTGTCAGCCGAGGAGCTCGTTGGGAGCCGCAGCCTCGCCGGGGAGCGGCTCTCCTGCCAGACCAAGGCACGGATCCTGGCTGCCCTCAGAACTCATGCTGGGGAATCGTCTGATTGAGGGAAAAATCAAGCGAGGAGCTGTCTCAAAAGGCGGACTGAGTCTGGGTGTATTCCTGCTCTATACCATATTTTTAGCTCGCTGCTTTATCAAAGCAAACGCCTTACACAACTGCAGAGGAGGTGTCTGCTGTTGCTCAGGAAAAGTATCTTTCTGATCTTTCCAGCTCAGCCCTGAAAAGTTAATGCAAGTTGGAACAAAGGTAGGTGCTACCAGAAGAAAGCGATGCAAGCCAAACAAGCAAATGAGCCTCCTGGCCTTGGAAAAGAGCATAACTCTGCTCGAGCGTGGGCTGGGAGAGTCTCCCCGTCCTGCCAAGAACACCTCATCCCTGCACCGCGGGGAAACATCAATGCATTGGACAAGTCAGAAACACATTTCAGATTGTCAGAAAAAACATCCAAACACTCAAATGCTTTACCTTCGACTGTTCTCAGTCTCGTAAACTCTTCTGCCTCTGGTCAAAGGGTGTGGGCTTTCCATTAATGAAAGGCTATCATTAGTGCTAATGAGAGATAGGCACCTGTATCAGCAGGAGAGCCCTCTCCTCTCTCCCCCAGCGCTGCACTGGGCTCGCTGTGGTTAGCGGCGCTGGCTTGGCCGTCGTTCATCCCCACGGGCAGTGGTAGGAGCTTCCACAACACCTGACCGGAGATCCCGTCCGGGCCTGCAGGACCCCATCCAAGACCGGAGCAGTCCTAGACCCGCAGGCCTTTGGCTGCTGGTGTTTAATTCCCAGGCAGGCTACCTGGGAGCAAACCAAGAGCCCAGGGAAGTCCTCCAGTCTATCCTTCACCACATCCTAGGGCAGTGGATTTTGGCCACCGGCAGGTGCCTGGGGAGGAGCACCTGTCCCTCAGTCTCTCATTCTTCGGTGGAAAGTCCCATCAGGTGTGAGAAGGACCAGCCATGCCTTGCCAGAGCTGCACCCTCCCAGAGACCCCGATGGCTCATCATATACTTGTTTCTTTGCATAACACGAAACACGTTCCTCTTGGCTGCCCATGGGCTGACAGAGGACGGGGTGAGACACCAGCCTTGCTCTGGGATTCAGCCTTGCTGAATGCCAGAGGGGATGCGCTGTGTAGCTGCTGGGGCTCCTTGAGAAGTATCACTGCTCTCTTGTCCCTCGACACCACTTTCCAAACACGTTCTCGGACAGAGCACCCCTAAAAGTCTGGTTCCCCTCCCCGAGACCCCTGGGCTCTGACAACAGGGAGCACAGCACCTTCAGGAGGGGAGAGCACAGGAGCTGGTGGAGGCCTTCTGCCTTGCGGGTGTCTCCGTTGGCTCTGCTTTGTGCCGGTCTGCAGGCCCCGGCGTGCCCGAGGCGGCTCAGCCCAGCGCGAGGGAGATGGTGCCCCAGCAGCCTGGCCGAGGCTTCAAAGGCTGCAGGGTGACTCCTCGGCCACCACGAGCTTTGGAAGCCCAATCGCAGGTTCTGCCATCGGCAGCTGGCATCTGTGGGCATCGACCCGCTAGCGCAAGAAAGGCGTATGATGGCATCAGCTGACGTCTTCCACAGCGCTTTGAGATCCCAGCACGGAGTGGGATTGCAGCCAGCAACACCCAGAGCAAACAGTGCTTTATCTCCCAGTGCGTTTTCAACACCAGAGCGAGCTCTCCAGGAACAAGATGATCATTCACCATGGCTTGGACAAGATGAATAAGGCCCCAGAGGAGCAGACGTACATTCTGTTTCGCTTTGACAGCTTAAATGTCATAATGCCTTTGCAAACCCAACCATGGCATACATTTTCTTACAGCGTTTATTCATATCACCCCAAAAGCACTGGCAATAAAATTAAATATTTCATAAGGTTGTTATTTGGCTGCTGCACTGCAGGAGCCAAGCGCAGCCCCCTCCCACAAACCTCTTGCTGCGAGATGTAGCAGGGCTGGTGAGGGTGGGATGCCTGGGCAGAGAGGCGAGGGCTGCCCCGTTCCCTGCCCACCCCTCGACGGAGCCCTTGTCCTTCTCCCCAAAGCCCTGCCTGGCTCTCCAGCCCCCCAGCGGGGAGCTTCCTTCCCCACCTGGATTGCTGGGGAGGGGGGAGATGTGAGAAATGATAGGAGCAGCCAGCATTTCTCTGAGGTGTCGATGGGAGCCGGGCTTCTGGGGAAGAACCAGCCCATCTTTGGCTCGGGCAGGGAGCTGTGCTCACATACTTTTGTTTCCATGCCCCTACTGCCCTGCTCCGCTGGTATTTTCGTGGCTGACCTCCGAAAGCAGAGGTTGCTGCCTCAAGCCCCTCGCACGCTCCTGGAAGAGCCGACATACACACTGATCTCCCTGGGAAGGAGTACTGGGACCTTTGTTACAAAACCAGTTTTTCAGAGATTTCTGGCTTGGGTGTGAACGCAACAAGTGGTCCCTGGGGTGGAGACGTGGCCCAGACTGACAGCGAACATTCCCCATAGCTGGGGGGCGAGCGGGCAGCTGTCATGTTGAGGACCTCGCACGATCACGGCATTCTGTTAGCAAACATGAAGGACACTTGGCAGAGCAAAACGTGAGCACAGCTGGATGTGCACGTGGTCCTTCAACTGGGAGGCTAAAGAGCAGGTAGTGGAGAGGTGCGTTTTAGTACCCTGTGTTCAGATGACCCCCAGCAATTGCTCTGGCCATGCTGAACCAGTAAGGGAACCAGGCAGCTGCTGGGACAGCATGTGTGCAGCACTCGGTGTGAGAGTCCTTGGCCCTGCCTAGGACCTCGGGACAGCAGGTTAAAGCAAATAATTGTTCATCATTACCATTAGTGGCTTACTGGCTGCTTCCTGCCCATGGGAGGCCCATGGCTTTAGTTCACCCTCATCACCAGGTGGGTAAAAACACTCTTAGCAACACTGAATGGAGGGGATGGGGCAGTGAGGGAGTCGAGCAGGTCTCAGGCATCTTGCAGGGACCATTCAGGTGCTTGCAGGGCTCGGAGCGTGTTGCTGGGCAGGACCCGAGGGCTGGGAAGGTGTTGCTTGTGCTCCCAGAGGAGAGGGTGCCAGGGCAGAGGAGCTGCTGGGGGCTGCACAAAGGAACGGTCGGAGCTCGCCTTTGGCACGGGCACACGCAGCCCCCAGCAGCGGTCACAGCCGCTCGCTCTTGTCAGCTGCGAGGTCCTTTGTCCCCTTCCTGGGCACCGCTGGGCTGGGGGGGGGGGTGAGAAGCCCCGACCCGACCCCCTGGCAGCCCCACCAGGCTGGGGCTGCCCCGGCCCCCTGCCCCAGTCCACTGCATTGCCACGAGCCCAGTTTGCCTGGCATGCTTGGTGGCAGCAGGGCAGCTTTGCCTTTTGTTTTTCCTTCCCTTTGTCTGTCAGTGTTGCAGGTTTCCTCTGCTCTGTCTCGTTTTTGGGTGGAACCACGGCTTCCCTCCGAGCTGCCGCCGGGGAGCATCCTCCCGTTCGCCCCACGGTCCCACATGCAGGCCGGCTCGCGGCCCTTCGTGCCCGGATTTTGCACAGTTTCACCTCTTTCAGACGAATAAAGACTTGACATTATACGGACTAGACGAGCAAGGGATGTTAAGAATGAACTGGAACATAACTGCAAAATACAGCATGTCCAATCCAATTTTTCCTAGCGAATGAAACGGATCTGGTGGAAAATAAATACAGAACTTTCAGGAGCAGCGTCCTTGAACAGCATTTGAGGGGGATGAAGAGATTTGAATAGATCAGCCCCTTACACCTCTGCACATCCCTCCTCCCTCCCTTAAATACCATCTTTAATAGAAATACATTAGAATAAATGATCAGCCCTTGCCTCCTAAAGACAGGTGGCAGGGTAATATTAAAAGAAATGAATAAAAATTCATTTAATGAGCATTGTTAATTAAACCTGGAAATCAAAGAGGTCTGAGTTGTGGGAATTCGGAGGAAAAATGAAAATGAAGGGAGCTGTAGCTCGGGGCAGGAAGAGTGGAATTAAATTAAATGCAATGTGGGATTGTGTTTGTTAATGTCGATCACACATCACGGTGTATTACAGTTGGGGGTAAAGGGTTTGTTCTCCGCTCGCACACAAATTACACGCTGCCACCAATGGAAACTCCTGCGCAGCCATGGGCAGCTCCCGGCGGGTGGCACGGTGAGACCGCGGGGACCCCGCGGGGACACGGCCGCCCCCGAGCCCGGTCACGGCGCCCGTGGGCCGCCGGGGGGGGGGGGGCTGTGGGAATGCGCGCCCGTGTCCGTGGGGGGTGTCCGGGTACGGCGAGCGTGTGTCGGGGGGGTGCGGGTGCCGGTGCGGGTGTGCACCCCCGTGCATCACCGTGCGGGTGCATCACTGCACCGGCGTGGGCGTGTGCAGCCGCCTGTGTGGGCGGGTTACCGGCGGGGGGGGGGGGGAGTCGGGGGGGTCATTGGGGGTGGCAGGGCCGCCCCGTCCGACCGGCTCGACCCGCCGGTGCCCGGTGGCCGGTGCCGCGCTCAGGGACCCGGTGCTGCGGGCCCGCCTCGCCCGGCCCCGGAGGGAGGATCCAAACAGAGGGCGAGGGAGGGATGGAGAGGAGGAGGAGGGAGGGATGGAGAGGAGGAGGAGGGAGGGATGGAGGAGAGGAGGAGGGCCGGGAGGGCGGGGAGGCAGGCACGCTGCCTGTCGTTGCTCCCCGGTTTCCCCCGGCTCTGTCTCACCCGGCGCCCGCTCTCCCGCCCGTCCCCTCGGGCAGGGAGCCAGGCCCGGAGCACCCCCAGATAATTCTCTTTCTCCCAGGGCCCGGGCTGGGGTTGCCCGCTCCCCACCGCGGAGGAGGGGGAAGAACCCCGGGGAGCAGCCCCGGGCTCTCCCGGCAGCACCGGCCCCGGGTCCCGCTCCGGCCGCCGTCGGGCGGAGGTGGCAGCTGCCGCCGGGGCCCTCGCTGTGCTCACGGCCGGGGGAACCCCGCTCCCCTGCTCGGGCTAATAAAGTCGAACCGTAGGGCATCGCCGCCGTCCCGCAGCCCGCCCGCTCCCCCGGGTCCTCCCGGCCCTCGGGGGCTCGGTCCCCGGTGCGGCGAGGGTCGCTCCCCAACAGGGCTCTCAGGCGGCGGGGTGGGCGAGGGGGGGGGATCCGGGGGTGGTCCCGGGTACCGGGGGGAGGAGGTGGGGGGGGGAGAAGGGGGGAGGCGTGCGGCACCGTGCGACACGACGGTCGCGGGTCCGCCCGACGGCGCGGGGAGCGGCCCCGGCCGCGCTCCCGGGGGGCGACGGTCGCCCCTGACCCCCCCAGCCCCGGCCGCCCCCCGCCGCCGCCGCCGCCGCCGCCCCTCCGCGTCCGCCGTCGGGAGCCGTCGGGGGCCCCGCGGGAGCGGGCGGCGCGTCCCCGTCCCCCGCGCTCTGACGCGCGCTCCCGGCGCGGCGGGCGCGCCCCCGCCGCTATAACTGGCGTGCATGGAGTCGGGGCCGGCGCAGAGGAGCGGGCGGGCGATGGGAGACGCCGCTCCGGCGGGATAGAGGGGCGGAGACGGGGGCACCCCCGGGGCCCGGCCCGCCCGGGGCTCGCCGCGGGCCCGCACAGATGCTAGTGCACAGCTACCCGGGCATGGTGAGTGCGGGCCGGGGCGCGGGCGGGGCCGGGCCGGGGCGGTTGGGGGGGGTCGGGGGGGGCCCCGGTGGGGGGGGGGGGTTGCTTGGTGGTGGGTAGAGGGGGCCGGGGGTCCGCTCCCCGCCTCACCGGCTCGCCCGTCTCCCGCCGCCGCAGGACCGCGCCGAGGGGCTGCCCGGGGCGCCGGCCGGGGCCCGCCTGCCGCAGCTGCCCGCTCTCAACCAGGCGCCCTACGGCTCGGCCCCGCCGCTCTGCCACACGCCCGCCGCCGACTTCCAGCCGCCCTACTTCCCCCCGCCGTACCCGCAGCCGCCGCTGCCCTACCCGCAGGGCCAGGAGCCCGCTTACCCGCACCTGGGGGACCCCTACGCGGCTCTCAGCCCCCTGCACCAGCACCAGCAGCCCGCCTGGCCCCCGCAGCGAGGCCGGCAGGACGACGCGGGGCTGCTCTCGCAGACCCACCGCGCCCTGGGGCTCGACCCCCGCCGCGAATACCCCGCCGTGCCCCGGCTGCTCCACGGGCTGCCCGACGGCGGACACGGCCTCGCCGACGGCCCGCTGGGCCTCCACGGCCTCGGCCACCACGGCATCGAGGACATCCAGGTACCGGGGGGACGGAGGGGAGGCCGGGGAAGGGTGCCCGGGGACGGGGGGGGACGACGACACAGACGACAAGGGAGCGGCACGGCGGGGACCCATCCTGCCGCCTCGGCGCCCCGGGCCGGGGGGAGGGCGTCCCGGCCGGGCCGGGTCGGGCCCCGCGGTCTCCGTACCCCCGGGCGAGGAGGGCCGCCGGAGCGGGATCCCCGTTACCCGGGCTCGTCCGTGCCCGAGCGATCCCTCCCGGCCGGCGGCAACGGGTCGACCGGTCCCCGGCCGCGCTGTCTTGTCCCCCACGCCCCGAGGGGCCGGTGCCCATCCCCACCGGGAGCTGACGGCTCTTGCTTCGGTGCTTTCTAGGCCGTGGACGACGGCGGGATGAACCTGCTCGATCAGTCCGTGATCAAGAAAGGTAAGAACGCGGCGGCACCGCGGGACGCGGCACCGGGCCGGGCTCCGCACCCCGCTCCTGCCCTCGGGGCTCCGCCGCGTCGGGTTCTCCGCCCCCCACCCGCGACAGCCGCCCCGCGGGGCCGCTCCCCTCCCGTCGGGAAGGGCTCGCTGCCGTCCCCGCCGAGGCTGAAAACGAAAGCGGCGGGTCCCGGCTGCCCACAGCGTCCGTCCGCCCGCCGGCCCGCTGGGTTCCCTCGGGCGGTACCGGCGCCGCCGCTTCTTCCCGGTACCGGGCACCGAGGGGCCCTGGAACAGGCGGACCCGGCTATCAGGGAGCCCCGGGGGCCTCGGACGGTTTGCGTGGGAAGCCCCGGGGCTGCCCCGGAGGGGCTCGGCGGCAACTTCCATCGCTCCCGGTCCCGCCGCCCCGGGCCGGAGCCCTGAGCCCGGCGGCGGGGGAGGCAGCCCGGGCCGCGCACCGCCTCGGGCGGGGAAAGCGCTGGGCCACGGCGGAGCGGGCCCGTTCGGCGGGGCTCGTACCGGGGAGTGTGGGGGGGGGGAGAACGCGTTTAACGGGGGCGAGGAGATGGCGCGGCCGTAGGAACCGGGGCATCCCGGGGGCATCCCGCAGACCCCCGGGCAACCGCAGCCGCCGGTCGCCCCCCGCCTCGGCAGCAAGCCGGGCCCGTGGGGACTCCCCGTCTGCGGCTCCAGAAACGGGGCTTTGCCCCGGGGAGCGGCGGGGAGGCCACAGCCGTTCCCTGCCGGGGCCGGAGCGGGGAAGCGGGGCTGCGGGCAGGGACCCCGCACGGCCCCCGGGGTCTCCCGCCGCCTCTCCTAATTTAACCGCCGATTCTCCCCCACCTGCTAAACAGCCCCTCCGCTTCCAAACAAAGCCCCGTGGTTAGAACAGCTCAACTCCGTAAAATATTTTTCGAATAAAAAAACTTTACCGGCGCATAGCCGGGAGCGGGGGGGGACGGGACGTGAGCCGATCGTGCGGCCGCTCGGGGCGATAACTCCGGTGCCGTATTCAAGCGCTGCTCTTGGCTTCTCCCCGCGATTATTTTTTTTTTAAACAAAAATATGCCGATGGAAAGGACGTGTTTAACTGCTGCTCCCTGGTACGGTCGGGCAAACGAGACCGCAGCCGTCCGTGCGGGCTCGCCAGGGGGGGAAGCCGGGCCGGGCCGGTGCCCGCAGCCCAGCGGGGTGCGGGGTTGTGGGGTGAAACGCCGAGAACCCCGGGGGCAGAGGGGTAGGGCTGGCTCCGGCCGGCCCGGGCCCGGGCAAAACGCCGCTAAAACCGGGAGATTTTCGGTCGTCGGCTGCTTTCGGGGCTGCAGCGAGCTCCGGTGCCGGTCCCGGTCCTGGCTCGGGGGACGTTTCCCGGGGGCCCGGCAGCAGCCGAAGCCCCCGTAACTGCCCAGCTCCGGCAATTCGGGAAAAATATCCCGATGGTGCGGCTCTTTCCCCGCCGCCATGGGCGGTGGCAGTCGTTACACGGGGGGGGAGCAGCGTTCACGGTGCCTTACAGCCCCCTTTTCCATGAAAATTGTCATTCTAAGAACACAGCTTTATTACACGCGGCATTTCAGTGGAGCATTAATGACCGTAATTATTTTAGCTTTAATTAGAACACATGAGAGGCGTTTCATTAAATATCCTTGCATGAGAAATGGTTGCAACAAGCTGCGGGGTGCGTGTGCGCTCTGGCTGGGCAGGAGCCCCGGCCGCGCCTTCACTGTTCGCTGTGTGCCAGCAGCACTCGAGGTACCTTCACAAACCCCTCTGCAGCCAGAATATTTGTCTGGAAGTTCGGCTGAAGTTCCGGTGGTTTGGTTGGGATTTTTGTTTGTTTGTTTGTTTGGGTTTTTAAAAAATTTTTTTTCCTCCTTTTTTTTTTTCAAAACGCGCCATGACTTAGAAAATTTCGTCTCCCGTCGGGAGGATTTGTTGTTGTTTAGTGCCAGATTTGTGCCCGGAGATCCTCTAGTCTCTCCTTCGGGGAAAAAAATAAAAGAAAAGCAAAAAAAGAAAAGAACCCTGGCTGAAAAACGGGGCCTGTGGGCGCAGGTCGCCTGCACCTCCGGCCCCTTGCTCTCCCCACTCCAGTTCTCTAATTTTTTTCCCTCCTGTCTTTGGAAAAAAGACGCAAAAGTACGTTTTGGGGAATCACCAGCTTTGCCCGCAGCCGTGAGGGCGATGCGCTGCCCGGGTGGCCCCGTCTCCTCTCGGCAGCTCGAAGCCCCGAGTTTGCTGGAGCAGCTGAGAAATCGATAAAATCCAAAGCAAAGTGCGTGTTGGGGGGGGGACGGGACACACGGACGCTGGCGGACCCCCCCAAAGCGGCCAGGAGTGACCCCGGCACCGGCTGGGACGGAGGCGCGGGGAGGGGGGGGGTCTTGCACCGGGACCGCGGTTCCCTCCCGGGGCAGAGGCGGCGGCTGCACCGCGGGGCCGCATCCTGCACCCGGTGCCGGGGGCTCGGAGCGGATTTCGGTGGCCTCCCGGTTCCCCCGTTCGCCCGTATTTCGATGGCCGCGCTCGCCCTTCTCTGCGGGGCGGCCCTAGAAGAGATGTCCCGAAAGGGACGAGTTCGGCTCAAAAGCAAGCTGGGGAATTATGGAAGCTGTAGCCGGGGTGGGGGTCCCGGATCCCCGGAGCAGGTCCCGGGCGGCAGCCGGGAGCGGTGGTCGATGCCGTGCGGGTCCCCGAGTAACCGGGCGGTTTGCCCCGCGTCGGGGGAAGAGCTGGGCGCTGGGGCTGTCCTCCGCTCGAACCGGGCGAATTAGTTACTGGGCAGTCTGCTTTATTTAATTTTTTTGAAAACATCTGTAATACGGGGTCGTTCTGACTTCGCTGGTTCTGTCTGCTTTGAGCACGACGGGGAGGGGAGAGGTGAGCCCGAGGCGAAGCCCCGGACCCCGCGGGCGGAACGAATTAAACCCTAGGAAAAAAAAAAAATTAAAATATCAGAGACAAATCCCGAGCGCTTTCCAGGCAGGCAGTGAAGTCGATGGGTTGTGCAGCTGGACAGCGGGGGTTTCTCGGGGTGCCTCTCTCCGTGGGGAGTGAGAGTAAACGTTAAAAAGCGCAGTTTTGTCATAAATCGCTCCGAGATCTCAAATACCGCACCGGGGGTGATTAATCCTTGAATTCCTCACGGTATGGCCCTCGGACAGAAACCTGATATAAATCTGTGCATGTGAAAACAGATAAATCTCTCCTTAATTAGTTGCCGAGATACTGTTGTCCTGCTTCAACAAAATATTAATCACCTGCCCCAAATCCCTAAAGCCACCTTTTAACTCCTGTACTTGGAGGAGCTTTTAATTCAAGCCAAGCGCAGGGACCCCCAGTCAAAAATAGCACGAAACGGGGAAGGAGGGGGGGGGGAAAGCGGCCGCAGCCCCCGGCGGTGCCCCCGCAGCCTGTCACCTCCCGCATCCCGGGGGGGGGCCCGGGGCCCGTCCCCATCGCAGGGGCTGTAATTGCAGATGTCGTGTCCCCCCCCGCACGAACGGGCCCCCGCAGCCCCGTGCCCGAGTAAGCCCGGCTGCGGGTTTGCTTTTTCCCCCTTTTTTTCTTAAATAAACTTTAACGGTTTTAGTATTACGGGCCGGGGGGGGGCGGCCCCGGGGTCCCCGTCCCGCAGTCCCGGCGGGGGCTGAGCCGTTCCCGCAAGGCGGGGGGGGGGAGCCGGGTCCCACCGGCGGGGACAGCACCGGGAGGCAAATTCGGGCTGAAAAGAGGCGATCAGAGCTCAATTTCCACCGTGGCTCTCGGGACCGGCTCCGGTTCGTTATTCCCGGGGGCGGCCCTCAGGCTGGAGGAGCAGCCGCCGGGCGATGCGGTGGTCCCGGGGCGGGGAACCGAAGCGGGGGGGGAGTTCGGTTCGGCTGCAGGGATGGTGTGTGTGATGGAGGTGGAGCTGGGATTTCACTTGTGAATAGCACTGAGAAGCGGAGGATGAGCTTCCCCCCGTACTGGCGTGATAGATAGTGGATATATTTAGTTTGGGAATTGAATGGATAAAATCTTGGATTGGGCAGCAGAGATTTTAGGAATATCTTTTATATTCATGTTTGTTCCTTCTCCCTCTTTTTCAAAAGTATTTCAGAAATGGGTTTCTGTGCCTTTTTTTTTTTGGTTGTTGTTGTTTTATTTGTTCGGGTTGTGTTTTTTTTCTTTTTCCTCCCAAGCATTTACATAAGACCAGGAAGATATTTGGCTTGAGAACAGTAAAATTAATTCCGAAAAAGTTTAGTCAAGGGCTTTGGCTGCTTTAGGCTACAGCAGCTACAGGCATTTTCTGCCCTGTTCACCTGCTGCCCTGGTGTTTGGGTGCCCAGGACAGCTACTCACGTCCGGACGTGGAACCCCCCAGACAAACGGCTGGAGACCCCGCGAGCAGCCGTTGCTCCTGCTGCAGGTTCTTCCCTCAGCTGGGCAAAGGAGAGCGTGATTTTCTGTTTGTGAAATCAAGCATTATGCCGTTGCACTCAGTAGCAAAAAATCCTGCAGCTTGGTCGTAAAATAAGGAGGGGTTTTACTGCTTTGACATCCTTTCAGGATCAGTGGAAAGCTTCTGATAGAGCCTTTTTATTACAAAGGAAAAATACAAATCTTTTTCCCTGGCACCCAGAACCTGGGGGTGCAGGAGCAGCCCAGGGTCCTGCCGGCGGTGGGCCGGGGTGAGACGGGGCCCTGCGAGCAGCGGGAGCGGCGAGAACCGCAGGGGCCTGCACACCCCGCTCGCGGGCAAGCATTTTGGCTGCAGCGTTTTACAAGCCGGAGTACAGATGGAGCAGGGTGTAGCCAGCGTGGGCTCACGCTGGCACCCAGGCGTGCGTGGCACATGGGTGCTGGATGGCTGGTGGGGACTGAACTCCCCTGGCTTCGCATTGAGGCAGCAGGATTTGGCCGCTGTGCTCTCCCGCGTGTTTGTGACTTGCTTAAATTTCCATCCGAGGCTTTTCAGCTGCTCCCGAGTGGCAGTGCTAGCGTTTCTGCTCAGGAATGTGGACCTGTTTGGCTGGATGCTGGACAGACAGATGGAAAGCTGTGCCTCAGAGTGCTCCGAGCCCACTTTTAGAAATATTGCAAGTAGTAGCTGTCACTACTAAAGAATGCAGCAGAGGAGGGAGATTAAGACTGAGATCCTTAGATCCACTCGCCACCGCACGCGAGCTCCAGGTTTTGAAGCAAAATCTTCCCCATGGGCTTCGCGTGCGGGACTGCCGGTGGGACCGGGGTGCTGGCGTGGTGGCAGCAGTGCCATTTCTCCTTTGTTTCAGCGCAGAGAGGGATCGAGCCGTAAGAAATGCCGCATGAAGCCAGATGTGGCAGGAAAAAAAATCCTGAAGGAATGGTAGATTAGATAAACATCATTTCCTGTGACGGGCAAGGTAATAAATGAGGTCATCCTGTAAAACACCCGGGGCTGCGAAGACACGTCTTTTATAAGACTGTCCACGGACGTGGGCGGAGGTGCTTGGACTCCAGTCAGCTGCAGGGTGCTGAGCTCGGCTGGCAGAGCCCTCCCTGCTTTCGGCAGCTTTATCTGCTGCGGTAGTTTGCCTGAGTGGGAAAAGGGGCTCACCTGGGACAAGCCGGGTCTTGACTGGAGGCTTTGCTGCCTTAGCGCTGCTCACAAAGGCTTTAAAGTTTAGACAAGCCCTCGCACACACCACGAGATACAGCGTTCATCAAAACACAGTCACACCTCCCGATCCGGGCGCTTCTCCCTCACGCACACACGCGTGCGCGGCAGGAACACCTACTAATCAAACAGTGAAACTTAAAAGAAAGTTTTTACTCTGAACTGCATCCAGATCACCATTCCTCCATTAAAATTATATTTTTAATGTCCTATAATTGCACCAGGATAAAACCAGGTGTGTGTTCATGTGAGATAACACATGCGGGTACCGGTGAAGGCGCTGGGCTTTGTCTCAACCTCCCTGGTGCCTCCCAGGCATGTGTTATCTCCAAGTTTCATGTACCTTGTCATGACTTACTGTTTAATTAGATGTTTTTAAATGAATTTTTTTCTTTGTTAGAAGTAAAAAGCAGTTCTTAAAGGGTAGGTTCAGAAAAGCCAGCTTGGGTTGCTTTTTGGCATGTGGCTTGTGAGTCAAACCAACAGCCCTTCCCCTCCAGGAGATGGACCCCAGGTGAGGCTTCTCCATGGGACAGCACGGAGCGAGGCACCGTGGAGACGCTGGCCTGGCTCCGGAGCGCCTCTTCCTCCATTTCTGGGGCTGTGAGATGCTTTTGCAGCTTGGTGGCTTGACCGGTGCTCAGCGGCCGCAGACCCCGCTCGTTGGGCAGGCAGGGCTGCAGCCGTCCGTGCTCGTGGGCGAAAGCGTCACCAGGGGCTGGCTGTCCCCAGCCACCCCGCGTGCTCCCTCCATAATTTGAAGAACTGTGTAAAGGCATGAAAACTTTCAGGGAAGAGCACAGCACGTGCTCCCACCCTCCCGGGCAGCAGGTCGCTGCCGCGCCACAGCCCCAGCTCCCACAGGGGCTGCTTCGTCCACCAGTGGGTTGGCAGGGGGGTCAGCAGGAGCAGCCTCGGCCAGGTGACGTACACCCCATGGTGTTCGTCCCCACGAAGGAGGTGGCACTGAGATCTTAATTTTGTAGACAGTGCCACACAATAGGCACATACCTCCCCGGGGTCCCACGGCGCACCCACCCACAGCAGCGCAGACACGGGTAAGACCCACGGGGACCTGTTCGTGTGCCTCCAGCCTAGGGACGTGCCCAGCGTCACACCAAATCTGCCGTAGAGCAGAGGTAAACGTAGACCATTCCTCCCTGTTTAGTAATATTCCAAGATACATGATTTCAGAAAAAAAAATGTTTACAATCTGTCTTAATTATTTGAAGAGCCTAAACGAGGTTCTCTGAAGTCCTAGACTAGCACCCTAACCACTAAGCTATCCCACCCTTTCCTGTGTGATCCTAGGGAATTACTCATTCTTGCTGTCCTTCCATTTGTTTGTTTATTTTAATTCTTAATGGAAGAACTAATTAGCAAATGTGGATATAATGCTTGGAGCTGCTGCATGCTCAGCTCTCATCTCCATGCCCTGTCCCAGACCCAGCTCTGCCATGTCTAGGTGTCATCTTTGGTTTGGAGAGAATTTAAGTGTTGTGGCTTGGTGGAAAAGAGCAGAGAAGCACAAAGGAGTGAGAAGGAATTGCTAGAATTGAACCCAAGCTACCCATTGCAGTTAGATGTCCCGGAACACAGCATGCCTGCAGCTCAGGAGCAAGGGGCTTTGGAGCGGGACGAGGGGGGCTGCAAGCAGGTTCACCTTTGCAGCCTAAAAAGCCATCACAGCTTCTGCGGTGCGTGCTTGGGATTCCAGCCAGGCTGAGTCTCCCCACCCTCTATCTCAGGCATTTATCTGGCATCAGTCACCCAACTGCCGAGGCGCCAGGGAGCGAGGGATCGGGTCAGGCCCTATTCCCTCCAGACTGGTTGGACAGGTCCCAGGGAGCAAGCGGTGTCCCCAGCAAGGTGGCTGCGTGGGGACGGCGCGTCCCCAGGGCTCCCTGGGAGCCTCGAGATGGCCCCATGTGCCGGGGAAAGCGGGAGTGGAGGATCTGACCAAGGGTATTCAGGGTTGCTCCAAGCACAAGATCCAGGTTAGCCAGAGATGGGGGCAGTCACTGAAGAAACATCATCAGAGGGTTTGTAGATGCTGCAAGAGCTGCACCGCAGTCACCCGTGTGCAGATGTGCCCCATCCCGCACAGCTGGCTGGTCTCTCCTGACGCTGTTTCTGTGGCTGGTCGGAGATGTTTTCCCCATAGGAAGATGCGGACCTTGCTCCTTCTCTGCGGCTTCTCCCTGGCACCGGGGCAGGTCCCGTGCCGCTGCAGAGGTGTTTCCCCGCGTGTGCCCTGGCAGGGGCATGGCGCTGGCCGGACTGTGACACATCTGCTTTGCTGGATGTCCCGCCAATACTTGGGTGTTAGAAACCCAGGGCGTCTTCTGAGCAAGGAAAAGTAAAAGTGGTTTCGCTGTGATAGTGGGCAAGCGGTGCCAATCCCCGGACCGATCCCCGGGCGAGCCGGCGACTCCAGAACGGCAGGTGAACCGACAGATTTACATTGCTGCGGTCTGAGGCTCAGATCGAAACCCTCCCGCATGCTCTGCGGATTGGCAGCAAGTTCCATATGAAGAGAAGTATTTTTCTATTATTATTCATGTCTAATCTTTGCTGAAGGGTCTTTTGCCCTTCAATAATCTAAACACATTTTAACAAATTGATAGCAACATTACCGTGGCTTACATGGGATCTGCCGCCGTTCGCAAAAGACACTGCATCTTTGTTCTCCCTTTTTAGATTATGTAGATCCAAGCCACACAAATTCAGGCGCTTCTATAGGGAATACAGGGAAAACCTCTCAAGCATGTTACTGTAAAATGGATTATACTGTTTAAACACATAAAGATCCCGTAGACTGGTTGCCAAAATGTAATGGGAGTTTGTGCTGCTAAATGAATAAACCTGTGATGGTTAACACTACAGGGCAGAGCCGTGGAGCATGTGCGGGTCTGGGAGCACTCGCTGCCACACAGCACGGCTGAACCAGGCTGGGGATGACATTGGATGAGAAACTTTCCTTGGCGTCAGCACGGAGCAACGCAGATTTCCAGTTCCTTTGGCTTAAATCCTTGGGCTCTCCAGCCTCCTGTTTCAGTTTCTTGCCTTGCCGACACCTGCGTGTTTTGTGCTGTGAAACACACGTATTCTGTGCAAGCAGAGGCAGAGCTGCGTAGGTCCATCCAGAGCAATTAGTAATTGAACTGAAATTTAATTAGTTGTTATTTTTCTAATGTAAATATGAAGGGGCTTAGCTGCAGATTCAGAAAAAATTAATTTTGAATCAGGGGAGTGAAATAATCTGGATTACCACACTAAACTGACTTTTGAAATGAAGTTGCAGAGGTACGAGTGAGAAGGGCAGCGTCAGGGGAGGGGACGGGGGCACTGCTCTATCTGAGCAGATCATTCCACGAATAGCAAAACCCCATGCAGTAAATAGCTGCAAATACACTTGGACATTCAAAAGCAGAATCCAAATCCTTTTTCATTCATTTCCTGCAAAGGTTCGAGCACTTGGATGTCACTCGTTAGGGGGACATTTTAATCATTAATATTTGCTGCTTTCCAGCAGGCTGTTCCTGAAATGAAGTACAGCAGGGAACGCGTGGGAACTCACAACAAATTGTTTGTGAGTTTCCAAAAAATTTCCAAAAAATTCACAAAATATTCTAAGCAAGCAGCACATTTGAGGCCGAGTCATTCCTAAATGGTAAAGGAGGGAAACACATTAACTGAAATTATTAATTGCAAACCGCTTACTAATCCCCTTCCCAGTCCTGAAGGAGCACTGGGTGCTTTTGCAGAGATCTGAGTAAATTTTGTTATTACATTGATTGGCCATTCCTATCAAGACACAATGTACTAAGCGGGTACTGTCCTTAACCGAGATGTTGTATCTGCTGGTCTCGCAGAGGCTGAACCTTCCTGCCCCATCGATCCATCCCAAAGCTCCCCGGGAGACACCTGCAGTGACACACGGCAGGTACTTTGCTGGGTAAAAGAGAGGCACAGAAAGAAAAATGCAATTAATATCACATGGCACCTTAACATTTAGCTTGTAACCTAATGTATTGATTTGCATGGGAAACCAAATGTTAAGTACGGGAGCTTTGCATAGGCATGGGACCTCTCCTGATTAGCTTTCTCATGGGAATAGTTTGAGGCTGCCGAGTTGTATCCCTGCTCCCTCTCTTCTTCCGAGGGTCCGAGATCCATTTCCCTATCGGGACTCAGCAATCTGGAAAGCCCAGAGATAAAAACAAGATTCTTTCCATCCTTCCATTTGAAAAGGCCTTTGAGCCGATTACGGCGTTTCCTAGAGAGGCTCTTTGACATGGGGACTTGGTTCAGGTTGTGCATTCAAGATAAAGAAAATACCTGTATAAACCCCTCTGGGAAGAAAGGATAATTACAGACTGTGGGTTTGAAATATAGCTGATGGCACTGACCTCCTTCCCTGGCCCATCAATAAATACCTCTCTGCTGAAACACCAGGAAATTGAAGCAGCTGAACTCTGCAGCACCTCCTCAGTGAAAAAGAGCTTTTAAAGGGATGGTAGGAGCAGTTGCCTCTGGCTCACACCCACATGCAGATACTTCTTTATATATGTATCTCTGTCTTATAATTTACATCAGAGACATTCAAACGAAGGTTAGATTAGTTCACTGAAAGCTCTTCCTGAAAGACAGCAGTAATCCCTTCCCTTGCTGGAGCACCTTTCATCAGGGGCTACGCACAAACATCCATCAGCCGGAGCTTCCCACCGCTGCCTGCCCAGAGCGGGACAGAGCCGCAGGAAAACCCCATCTACTGCAGGGAACAAAACCCAGGGGGGGCTCAGGGCTCTCGTCGCCAGACCTGCGATAGCACAGAAGCAAAACTTCAGCAGCTGCAGTGACGAGCGGCCGAAATAGGTTTGCACAGTGCAGTTGTCCCCTTGCAGGGCAGCACGACTCAGGCCTCCTGCAGCCTTTTTTTGGGCTGCTCTGGACCTACAGTGATGCCCGATGCAGCCGAGCTGACCGGTGCATGGCCCTGGAGAGGGACCGGGGGCTGAGATGCTTTTGGAGTGGCTGGAGACAGCACTGTGAAGATGAGAGATTGCTTTGTCCCAGGTAGTCTCCTACAAGGATTAATTGATACCCCTTTAAAATGCAATCTAAGCTGTAGCACACTCCCACTTTTGAAAGAGATGCTGCAACAAAAGCTCCAATACCCAGGGATTCGGTGCTGCTGAGGAGGAGGGTTTACCTGTAACGTATCTAAGGAGAGAAGAAAACAGACTTGTAAGACGGGCAGCAATTTGCATGTTCCCTCTGGACTTGTTTTTCCCCTCACAGCACCCTGAGCTCCAGCTGGAAATGGAACTGAACAAATAACACCACGATAAGCAATTCAATTTCCAAGTACCACAAATTTTCCTGCTTACAAATCATTTTGCAAGCAGGTAGCGCATTTCTCATATGGAAATGAGTCAGTACTTTGTCTTTTTCTTTTGTAGGTAAAGTCTCTTTTTCCTTCAAACCAAAAGTTGATGGTGTGCAGTCAGCCCCCAAGCACGGGCAGCTGCTCCCAGCAGCACCCACACGCAGAGCGTAAGCCTGGGCTGCAGACGTGCCTTTTGCACTGAACATTTGCACATAAAAGTGGCTGTTTCCAGGAATCATAGTGGTAATTTCAGACACAAATGTTTGTGAACACAGGCGAGGAAGGAGAGGGAGTGCAGGAGCTTGGGGATGCAGCATCGTCACCCTGGACCACACAACAGGAGAGGGATGATGAAGAAGCAGAGGCGTAGGGCTGCAGATCCATCCAGGCTGAAACTCGTTGGGGAAAAGCAGGAAATTCTCCAAGGCTTTCTAGCTCCCTGGGTAAAAGCCTTTGAAGAATGGGTTTCTTTTCCTCCTTCTTCTTTGTATCTGGAACTTAAAAGCCAAGGGACCCACCTCTGCAAAACCAGAACAAAAGTGTCAAAAAATTGATGCTTTATGTTGGGACACCTTGAAGGCACAAGGCTCCTTACTCCATCCACTGGATTCACAACTGAGCGATCATCAGTTCAGTGTTGTTTCTCCTTTTTCACTCTGATGCCTGGTATCTCCTGAAAAGCCCTCATAGAAACAAGGCCGTGGCATCCCATCACACCTGCAGTGTCACTGGAGGTGTCAGGACCTCACATTCATGGGGATTGCCTTTCCACGCCTGTCTGCCTCTCCAAGGAGCATCACCATGTCCTGTCCTTTGACACTGGACCAACTCCTGGCTACATTTACCCCCTGGGGACTTCTCACCTGGAGAAATCTTTCATCCAGGGATCACTTGGCAAGTTTTAATTGGGTACTGCAGCATCCCTCCCAGGTAGATATTATCTACATTTTATTGATGGGGACGGTCAAGCCCAAACTGGGGAGGTGACCTGCCCAGTGTCATAGAACAATTCCCCAGCAGAGCAGGGAGCCGGCTGCAGCCATCCCAGCCTGCGGGCTCACCGCTATCCCAGGGCTGCTGGCTGTGCAGGACATGGGGAGACAACGGCATGCAGGCAGGCTGCTCTCCAGCTCAGGGAAGTCAAGGGAGGAAGGCTTTGGTGTTCTTGGAAACCAGGACCCGCTTGGAAATCGCTCACTCTCTCAGAATCAGGGTTTTCATGCCACGGCAAATGGAGTTGTGCAAGTTTCGCCATCTGACAGTTACACCCAAGGTACGTTTAAAAGACAAAGTAGATCCGACTCGGCACAAAAAAAAAAAGGCATCTCTGATGGGAGATCACAAGCATCGCAGGTTCAAAGTGAAGACAAAGCTGCATGTACTTGCTGCGTAGCACCAGGACAGGCGGCTTGTATGGGAGTTTGTGTCACTCTGCACTGCTGCTCAATGCACTCGCAAAACATATAATGTATTGCAAGTGGTACCTGCCCTGCAACATTAAAGGAGGCAGCGAGATGCTGAGCCTCATGGAAACGCTTCCTGTGACATTATACAGAAGAAATGAGGACAGCTTCCCTCCCCACCTTCAGGAAGACTTCATATGCCTATTATTGACATGCTGCTGTTCTCAACAGCTAACTTCAAAATACAGGAGCATCATGAGACAAGACGATGCAATGACAAATGTTTCACCGCATTAAAAAAAGTCTGGAGTTATAAAAGCAGAGCCCATACTTAATCAGTTTTCTATAGCTGTTGCCCAAGTGTTAGGAAGTGCTGTAAAGCCCAGCTTGCTTATAAAAGCATTCCCACAGACCAGAAGTGCATGCATTCAGATCATGCCCAGATGCCTGATCTTTGGTAAATCATTTAACTTGTTCTGTGCCTTGATTTTCCCCAGCTGCAATAATGATCCAGCTCACACAGGCACTGGGAGTGAGTTAATGACTTAAGGGGCCGGTCCTGTACCAGCACTGGGCTGAGGATTAGCAATTTGTGAAGCTCTTTGAGGTCTGTCAGCATAACCTTATTTCAAAATCAGTTTTCCCTTTCAAATCCGATCCCTCCGACGCTTGTGCTGCACAGCCCCACAGTGCTTACCTGCATCCAGCCCCGCTGCTCCCTAGCCTAGCAGCAGCATCCCCAGGACCGGAGGCTCACCAGGGCAAAACGCTTCACTGGGGCTTTAGTTTGTGAAATCCGCAGCCAAGCTTACCTCTGCATGAGGAGCTGAGTATCAGCCACACCAGTCAATACCTTTTGGATTTGCTGAATTAGAAGTAGCAGGATTAATCTGAACTAAGCAACCCTCCCGCAGGGAAAAAAAAACCTCTCAGGAGCACCTGGCAGCTAAAGGAAAGGGCAAAAAAAACTTTAGGGGGACAAAGCGAAGCAACCAAGCCTCAATAACTGAGGGGTTTCAGGGAGCAGACTAAGATTTCCCCCCCCCCCCCCCATGTAGACGCACCTACATTCTCTCCAGTAACTCACCCTGCTGGGACCGTGCCCAGGGCTTTGGTCCCTCTCCCACCAGCCCCAGCTCCCTGGGCGACACTAACCCACTTGGCAGCTCGTTTTCTCAAAAGTCCCCCGCACTCACAGCATTTCTTGCTTGAGAACAAGTCTGCCAGAAGCACAGCACAGATGTTCAGCCTCTTGCTCCCCCAGACTCAGCTGTGTCTTTGCCAGGAGGGTCCTGATCAGAGGCCACCAGCACCCGTGGGGCTGGCTGCAGCTCCCAACTTTTGGGAACAGCCTTTCCCCAGCACTGCTGCAGGCTCCCCAGCTCACCCCCCATTCACCCATCTACCACACAGCTTGCAGAGCTCACACAGGGCCAGTTAGGAAATAACAAGGAAATAATAATAAGAGCAGAGAGCAAAGATGGGCATAAGAGGAAAAAAGACCTCACACTCCCCAGTTTTCCGAGCAGTTGCTAAAAGCCTGATGCCCCCTTCCTCCCCTTTCTTTGGCTGAATCAACCCAAACACAGCCTCACAGAGGAAAATTCAGCTTGTGTCCTGTCCTTTATAGCTCCCTGGGGTGGGGTGACCCAGCTGAGCCCTGTCCCACTCATCAGACAGGGCCTAGAGGGAGGGGGCCAAGCACCTGGGCACCCGGCCATTGGGGTACCAGCATCTAAGCCTTTCCTCATCAACCTGTGTAATGCGTCTGTCCATCGCTGTATGAAGGAGCATCTCTGGGGTGTGTTTCTGCTGAAAACTCCATCCTTCACGGTCATGAGTGGGAGCTGAGCTTGCCCAAGCCCCTGCCACGGGGATGAGCAGGGCGAGAGCTGGCTCAGTGAGCAAAAGGCAATGTCTTGCCCCCGTGCCAAGGACAGGTATCTGCTATGGCCAAACCCAGGAAACCTCAGAAGGGGTGACCAGTGCAGTGACATTGGTGTGTGGTGTTACATTTTTATTCCCAGCTGCAAAGCACCGTGTGGGGCTCAAGTCCGTGCCTTGCCCGGCCGCTCCTCCGCTTGGGCACGGTGGCACCGAATGCCTCCCACTCGCATTGCGGCTGTTCAGCACCCGGTGCCCAGAAACCTCGTTGTGAAAACCCCGTCTCTGCCCCGTACCTCGGATGAACCCTCGACATGAAGCTGTGCGAAGCAGCACGTAGCGCTTCCCAGCGGGGCCGGGCGCCTGCATGCACCCGTCTTGGTTTGGAAGGGTCCCGCGGCTCCTGCCCGCGGCGGCAGCAGCGGACGCAGGGGGTCGGCGTGCTCGCGCGCCGGGGCGTTGGGCTGTCGGCTGCGTGCCGTGCCGACCCGCAATGGTCTCATGCTTCCTTCTTGTCTGCAGGCTGGCTCAGGTGCTCCGATCACCTGCTGCTTGCGGGAACAGGAAAGCAGCAACTGAAGATCGAGGGGGACTTTTGGTTTACTCAGATGACAAGAGACAATTTTGGTTCCCCAAAAGCCAAGGAAACAAAGCTGTCAGGCTTTAATGGTAGCTTGTCTCCTTCCTGCAGCATGTTTATGGGCAAACAAGCTGCAGATCAGACCAGGCAAACAGCAGCAGGTGAGGCCAAATAACAATAATTAATGATTAATGGCGAATGTGGCTATGTTTATTCTTGTTGTATTGAGGCAACGTTGTCTAATGGATGAAGCACTGTTACAGGACTCAAGAGACCGGCTCAGCTTCCAGCGCTGCCGCTAACCTCTGCGTGATGCTGGGCCAGCCACCCGTTCTGTTTCTCCCTTCGCACTCTGTGTGCCCCGCTGCTGAGGGTACAAGCTCCCCGCGACGCGGGCGGCCCCGTCCCACGCCTGCACGTGCCGAATGTGACGGGGCTCTGGCCTCGGCTGAGGCCTCGAGGCGGAAGAGCGATGCCAATATTCAAGTTTTGTTACGGGCGCCCGGTGCCTGCATGGTTTGCTTGTGGCACGCAGCAGGGCTGACCTGACTGCTCTGGGCATTAACCTTCGCAGCGGTAGGCTCCGGGTTACAGCTTTCAAGGGGATTTATTTCTGACAGTAGCATCATTCCTAAAAACGCTAGTACGTGTTTCGAAAGTGTTGTGGTGTCTCCGTGCTGTGCATCGGCATCCATCTGTGCCTTCCCACTGCCCTGCCCTGTCCCTCCCCGCACGCTGCCGGTGTGTGCGGGGCGACTCGCAGGCACGCCAGAGCTGTATCGGACCGATCTCCAGCCCAGTTTTCCGTAGGCTCCGGTGTTAACTCACGCTGGTGCCAGCTGGGTTTGCCTCGTCCCCAGACGCCGTGTTTCATGGAGCTGTGTGGTGAGGCACGATTCCCCTCTCTCCTGCATGGCTGTTCAGTCCCTCGTGTGTCCCCAGCCACGCATGCGGCTTGAATGCACGCCACCGCATGATTTCAGGCATGCACAAATAAGCAAGTATATAAATTACGCAGAGCTCTTCAAGGACAGACAAAGGCTATGATACTACAAGCAACACCTGCTCTCCAGGGGTGTCTGGTTTGGGGGTGGCCCTTGCTGCAGCAGAACCCACATCCGCTGGGTACCTGGCCCCGAAGTGACACGCACCTTGGCAGCAATGCACAGATATTTGTAAAACATGCTCTGACTTTTTATTTTAAGGGTGTCCCCTAGAGACAAATATAACCTGTTCTGGGACTGTGGAAGAAAGCTTTGAAGTTGCTGCTTCCTGGAAATAGCTCTGGTTTCCTACATCTCATGGTGATGTTCCCGTATTTATTCTTTCCTGAACATCCCTCAACCAGCTACAGTCGTGGCAAACACCAACACCGCAGCTGCTGACTCCAGCCTGGCACCAGTGCATCTTGCCCTTCAGTCCCCTGACTTTGTACAAGTTTCATGCTGAGAGGAAACTTAATGTACCTTAGCTCCTTTCCATTAATCTTTTAGTCTTAAAACATTAGCCATTTTTATGTAACATGTGCTACTTTTTTATTGCCACGCTAACAAGTTGTTGAGCTGTATTTACAATATGCTGATTGTAAGCGCCCCCTAATAGGTCCAGTCTATGTACCCTCCCCAATTAATTTTCGGGTTTTCTGTTTCATTTTGGGCATGTGTATTTCCTTTATAAAACCTGCATCTCGCCCTGGTATTCGTTGCTGCGTTACTTGCAGGAACCATCTGAACGTGCCTTGTGGAATGGTCATTACTGAGGAACCACAAAGAATGCCAGGGCTGAAATGATCTGGAGCGATGGCATTTGCAGTCCTCTTTGGATTCTTTCAAAACCTGCTTTTTTCCAGGGTTAAATTGGTTATTAATTTCAGAACATAAAAGCCAAAGAGATTTGGCACAAGTTTCAGCCACAGTTTTAACCTATAAACCTTTATTGCGTCTAAGAACATTTCTTACTGGAATGACGTATGGGAAAACCGTGCCCATTTCACCCTGGTTGTGATGCCATGGGCCCGATGCGATGCTGCAGTCAGTATTGCCTGTCTAACCTCTTGTGTTAACTGACTTTTGCCCATTAAGTGAAAGGAAGTCTGTGCTGGATTAATTGGGTTTGATCTCCTCAAGCTTCCTTTAAGCCAGGGATGATGAAAGTTCAGGGCTGGGGCTTGTTGTGGGGCTAATCCCAAAGCTGAAGTCAAAGAAACTCTTTCCACTGGTTCCTGTGGGCGCATACTGGTAAACGCAGCTCTCGGCCACTCCAGCATCCCCTGGGTTTTATGCAGGGTATGAAGGTGGTGGCTCAGCCCTGCTGATCCTGTCCGGCGGGACACAGCCGTGTGCCTGTGCAGAGCTGGGCTGCAGCTGCGGTCCCGTCCCAAAGCCAGGAGAGGAATGGCACCCGGACCAGCGCGATGAGCCGGTGCTTCGCCCTGCCACCCCAGCTCCACAGAATGCCCAGAGCAGACAGGGAGGGGAAGCTGGTCACAGGTCCAGACAGCGATGCTGTGGACAGTCCTTAGCCTTCCTGGAGACCAGCCCAAAACCTTGGGTTTAATTACAGTAGAGCTGGGAGGCGTGGGAAAGCAGGCGAGAGCAGAGTCCAGGCCTCTTCCATTCTTTTTTTCTTTATTTAGTTTAGTTTCATCACCCCACCTCTCTTCTTTTATTGAGGAAAATAAGGAACTAACTGATATCCCAGCCAGCCATGCTGATGTCTGCAGACGGCACTGCAGGGTGCTGGGGGCTAGAAAGCTCCAGGAGAGTCACCGAGCAGCATCCCTGGCTCCGGAGTCTCTCAGCCATGGTCTCCTCTTCTCTCTCCCTTCCTTGTCTCCCAGTGCCCATCCCCTCGAAGGCCAATGGCACCACCATTTCCACCCTGTCAATGAACAAAGATGGCCTGATCGGAGGGGTGACGAATCCCAACGAGGTCTTCTGCTCTGTGCCTGGCCGCCTCTCTCTTCTCAGCTCCACTTCCAAGTACAAGGTGACCGTCGGGGAGGTGCAAAGGCGGCTCTCGCCCCCTGAGTGTCTCAACGCCTCTCTCCTTGGAGGAGTCCTCCGCAGGTAAGCTGCTCCTAAGAGCCCTGGGACAGCCCAAGGACACAGGGCTGTGCAGCGTGCTGAAATGCAGGGGGTAATGCCGAAGCAAGCATTGTCTTCAGCACCAGCTCTTACCTCTCAGATTAACGGAGATGAGAAATTCTGGTGTGTGGTATATTGGGGAATAGCATTTTTGTTGCTTTTTCTTCTTTCCTTTCAAACCTAAAAGCTTAAACTGGGATTAGTTATAGTTATTTTAACATTAATTATAATTTTTTTCCTCTCCATGTTTTCTCTTTTCAGAGCAAAATCAAAAAACGGGGGTCGGTGTTTAAGGGAAAGGTTAGAGAAAATTGGACTAAATCTACCTGCAGGAAGGCGCAAAGCTGCCAACGTCACCCTGCTGACATCCCTCGTGGAAGGTAAGAGTCGCTCTGCACTCCTGCGGAGGATGGGAGGGCCGAAACTTCAATACCCTTCATTTGCAGCTTTCCACAAATGAGAACACTTAAAACCAAGTACGCAGCGGTCACCACCGACTGAGACTGGAAATATCCCTGTGTAAGCCTCCATGCTGATTCAAGCACGTCTGTCTTCGGAAACTCAGACATTTCTGTAGACCAGTCATAGCCCATGGGGAAAAGGCATCCACAGCCTGAACAGGGCTGCGAGCTTCCTTTTGGCTATAGCTAAGCGTACCGTTCATTTCTGTGAACTCGTTCTAATAACGCTTAGTCAGGTTCACAGAAACCAAATACAACAAAGCTCGAATAAAGCTGCCAAGTATTTAGCAGCTGTTCTGTAGCACTGTGGGCAAGGTTAGGACACAACTCAGGTGCTGCCGACCGTTCTGTCGAGGCTCCATCACCGCGCTCAGGTCCATGTCCTGTCTCCCGTGTGAAGGCGATGCCCCGTATCTGAGTCCTGCCCTTCTCCCCGACAGCAGGGGACAAGCGAGACATCAAGGAGATGCGGCACAGCTCTGAGGTCTTGCAGGTGGAGGTAAAGTTTGTAGTAGCAGTCCTCGGAGCGTGGCATTAAGGGCTAAGCTATGGAAAATGTGTGTGGCAGGCAGCGTGCGACCTGCCCTGACGTGTGAGGTGCCCCTCCTTAAAGCTGCTTGTTTATTTGCTTCCCTCCTACTTTTTGCACTATGGAAATGATGATGTTGCCACCGCATCTTGGGAGAAAAGGACACGGGACGCAAACAAATGCAATGACAGCTCCGACTCCCTTCGAGCTTTGGAATCCATTGTGTTTGCACCCAGCGTGTTGGAGGCAGCTGCCTGCAGTTTCTGAATAGAAAATCATCTCCATTGTTGCCAGCAAATTAAATGACCCGCTTCATTAGGCGGAGGTTGTTACTGAGGGCAGTTGGTTCGTGCTGAATGAAAGGCTGATTTCCATTAAAAGAAAAGAAAGAAAAGAATGAAAGAAAGGAAGGAAGGAAGAAATGTACATTTTGATTTCAGGTGGCTGCTGATGTTTCAGTTACTGCTTACCAGCTCATAGTAAATAAAAGAGCGGTGCCATGTGTGCTTGATGGATATAATTTCCTCCTGCACATAAGTGTTATGGCACTGGGAGATGTTTCACCCAGAGGAAGGTGCTATTGCATTGTCATTACTCAGCATGCAGAAACTGGCTTGTGCCCCTATGCCCCAGGCATCCCCTTTCTTGGACATTTGCTGTCTTGGTTTAATTTGTTTTCTCCCCTCTGCCTTCCCAATATCTGTTCCTTTAAAAAAAAAACACTGGGTATTTTTTGAGTGCTAATGATATACTTTTTCTTACACTAACCCACAGCCATTCGTATAGATGGGGAGAATGGGTACCGGGGAACCCAGGGAGCACTACAAGGGCTGCAGGTAGAAACACAACTTTCTTTGGGAGCCTTTGCCACATACACCGAGCACTTGCCCGCTCCTGGGCACCTGCTCCGTGAGAGCAGCTCCAGCACAGACCCCAGGGAGCAGCAGCGCTATAGTTCAACTCCAGAAACATCCTTAAGCTCTCAGAAAGTGGTGTGCATTCAGACAGGCTCCTGCGGCCCCTTTGCCTGCTGTGTCCTCCTGCCCCACGAGCGCTCTCCTACCCTGGGCTCTGGCTTGGTGTCGATTTAACACCACTTTCAGAAGCTGGACTGCCTTCTCCCCTCTGCTGAAACCTCTCTAAGCCAGCATCCAAACTGCCTTTAAAGCATTCAGCTGTGTAGCCACTCACACACATTCATGGAGGAAATAAATCCTGGCTCCATACTTGGCTCCCACCGTGAGGTCACACAGCCCTTTTTTATTCTCACAACAACTGTTTTTCTGCAGCTATTCCTTTCTGATTGCTTTTTAACACACAACCAACTGCAGTTCTGATTCTCTAGGTTTACCTTATTTGCTCCTTCTTTGGAGGAGGAGATGAAGTGGAAAGTATTATCGTTGTATGGGAAGCACAGACACTTTGACCGTAACATGGCTTCACAGACTGAGCTCCGGGAGCTGGGAAGACTGTGATGGGATCTAGGTTAATGCTATTAGGATGGATGGCCTAATACGTATGAGCAGCAGGGGGGCAAGTCAAATTAGCTCTGCCTGCCCGACCAGGATTTCGGGTGTTGGGCATGATCAATTGCCATCAGCTCTGATTATTTCCACGGGGACGCCTGGAGATGGATCAATTCCATCAATGGGTGGGCATTTCCACGGGGTGATGGATACGCTGCCTGCGCGTCCAGCCCGAGGGCCCCTGCTCACTGCGGGAGGATGTAAACCCCTTCCTTCTGCCTGTTTCTCACATCCCTATTTTGTCTAGCGGTCACAGGGTTAAGGTCACTTTTTCACCCTCCAGCCCCTGTTTAAATCTCTGCTCATTTTGGGGAGGCCAAGCAGGAAATTTTGGAAGAAGTAGGGAGAGAAAGATGCAGCAAGGGAAGTGCCCAAGTGGCCCGAGCCACATCAGTGAGACGGCTGAAGTTGCTACAGAAAGTGCTCCCCTTCCACGCGGGCGTTGACACAGCTTGTTCATCTGTCTTGCTCGTAGGTGAAGCCGTTCACCTGGCTCGCGATTTTGGGTACGTGTGTGAAACAGAGTTCCCAGCCAAGGCGGCGGCAGAGTACCTGTGCCGACAGCACTCCGACCCCACGGAGCTCCACACCAGGAAAAACATGCTGCTGGCTACCAAGTGAGTACAGATGGCAACAAGCCACCGCTGCGTTAGGTACCCGCAGCCTGGAAGGGCAGCGTTAGCCCCAAAAGCTTACTCTTCTGTGGGGAAGAGATGGCCTCACAGGCTGCACGCAGGTCTGAAAGATGTGCGGCAAGGTGAATAATTGGCATGGATGGAAGGGCTTGCTCCTACATGGGAGAGGTTAACCTCACCCTGGGGAGCATTTCGGCACTGCCACACGTGCCCCTTCGAAGAGCAGCAGCAGCTGCACCAGCTCCAACTCTGCACCCAGGGCTTTTCCCCAGGCTGGAGCCAAAAACTCCCAGAGGGGACAGAGCTGCTCGGGCAGGGAGCAGGAAAAACGACCCCAAACACACCTACGTCCCTGCAGCTTTCCAACAGCATTTATAGTAACACAAACCTCTCCCTTTCAGGCAAATTTGTAAAGAGTTTGCAGACTTGATAGCCCAGGATCGCTCGCCGCTGGGGAACAGCCGCCCCTCACTCATCTTAGAGCCTGGTGTCCAGAGCTGTTTGACTCATTTCAGCTTGATAACCCACGGCTTTGGGGGCCCAGCCATCTGCGCAGCGCTCACAGCCTTCCAGAACTACCTGGTAGAGTCCCTTAAGGGGCTGGATAAAATGTTCATGAACAGCACAGGGAACGGGCACACGGCCGGAGACTCCAAAGCATCAGAAAAAGAAGTGAAGCATCGGAAATAACGTGCTGTCTCCCTCCCTCTCCCTGGTGGGAGCTTTCCCCGGTCGTGATAGATAGCACTGGGGGGGAAAGATGATACAGTGCACTGTTTCTGTACTGCTACATTTGAACTTGGGATGAAACTCATAAAGCAAACAAAGTAAAGACGAAAAAGAAGATTTAAAGAATTTAAGAATTTAAGAAGAAAACAACTCTAATGGACGTAATGAGATTGAGAAAATAAGCCAGGTTGATGGCTTTTAGTTTTTGCCCTTTTTTTTTTTTTTTTTTTTTAAATCGTGGATGCAGGAAGCCAAGTCATGTGCAATTTTATTTTGTTTTGTTCTTTAAAAACCCATAGCGAAATCCTGACGTGCTCCAGGAATTTGTTCCAACTGAAAAACTGAGAAGAAAGAGCAAAAGCCTCATCAATGCAGGAACCAGAGGCATGAGCAGCAGAGGGCAGGGAGTTGGATCGCTGGCTGTACCTGGATTTATCAGCTGGTTTTGACAGGCAAATACACAGGAAACCTTCCTATTTCCCCACCTACAGCCCAGTCCTAAAGCCAGGCCAAGAGAAAATTGCCAGCAGAACTGCTTTGGATTTAAAGCAGTTTCAGACTTTGTTTACAGTTTTCAAACTGAGACTTAAGGCAGATTTTCCCCCAGGCTGAGGAGCCCTGAGTCGTACCATGAGGGGAGGAACAAACCGCACACCCGATGGTTCCCAGGGCAGGAACCGATCGAGGAAAGCCTTCCCAACTGCTACGGTCATAGCTGGGGATAAAGCAGGTTAAGTTAAACCCAGGACTAATTAAAACTCCACAACCTACAGATAACAGCACACAAGTTTCTAAAATTAATAATAATTAATAAAGCACAAGGAGCAGAACTTGAACCAGGCCAAACTGAACTGTTCTAAATCTGTATATATTTATTTATGTGTAATTAAAATCTGAAAGTTTTAAAATGTCCAGTGCAAGTTATTTATATCAAATTGAGTTGGTTTTTTTGCTTTGCCTTTTTTTTTTGTTTTGGGGTTTTTTTTTGAAAGATGAAAGTCTTTGGATTTTCTGCCATTAGAAATGGGAATGAAGTTTTGGATACACAAAACTGTAGCATGGACAAGATAGGCTGTGATGATAATGACTATAGAAGTTCTGCAGGATTTTGTACTTGCTGTTGTTTCTCTTAATGCTGCAATAGATGTACAACACCCACACCACAATGTCATTCTCATTATCTTAATAAACCTCTTTTTATTTGAAGAAAGCACTTCCATCGTCTTTGTGAACAAGGACCCTTCTGCCTCTGTGGTTGTATCTTGAAATATTATCCAGATTTAAGAAACAGTATCCTCCAGTTTCATGGCTGACATTTGACTGATCTGTGCAGTCACAAATGGAGAGCTCAGAGAATGACAGGAGCTGGCATTAATGCCCTGATCTTGCAAGCCATCGCAGCCGAGCCGGCCGGCGCCTCTGGTGATGAATAGTGAAATGATGTGTTTGCAGATGTTTCAGAACTGCTCAGGACAGTCAAATCTAAACCTGTCTGTGAAGAGCTGCAGAAGGACCTCATGGTATCAAGACAATGAGTGATAAATTAGCAGATAAAGTAACCCTACTAATCTATATGCAATGACGCTTTCCAAATTAGTTGCTATGTTTGTGGCGTTATGGATGGAGCTCTAAAACCAGCCACCTCGTGCTCATAGGAGCTTAGAAATAAACAAAGCGATGGGAACTGTTAAAAAAGGATTAACAAACCAGAAAACAGATCATGCTGCGTGACATACGTGTTCTTGCATGATATTCCTCTATCTTGAATGCCACTTGCAGATCTGGCCAGCCCAACTGGTAAAGCCATGGAGAAAAACAGCCAGGGAGATCTGAGGTGGGAACTGACTTCTGTGCAAGGAAAGACCAAGGGCTTAGAGCTGCATGACTTGTAAAGGACATGAGCAGTATATGGGAGAGGTGTGGAAAACAACAGTATAAAAGAATACAAACAGGGAAAGATGACACTAAAACTAGAGGTAGAACACCAAACGAAGTAGTTGGGAAGCTGGTTTAAATAAATGAACAGCAGACAAGTAAGAAGCCGTGGGATTTCATGGAAGCAGACATGTAAATGGCTTTTGACACAATGGAAGTGGGGTGATTTTAGAGAGCATGTGTGCAGTCTTCCCTACACATCCATTGCTTGTCACAGCTGGAGACTGGGCAGATGGACACGGGCCTGAGTCATTACAGCACTTGTTATATTGGACCTCTCTCAGAGTTGTACCCACCAGTTTTCTCTGGAGGTTGCAGACTAGGTTGATGATAATGGAGAAGTAACCAAACTGTCCCAAAAGGGACCACAGGAGGTTAGAAATACAAACCCTTCTCCCTTTCAGAAAAGTGTGAAACATTTTATGTACTAATATAGTTTGTGGGGATGGCTTAGAGTCAGAAACTTGCATCTAAATACTCCCTTCAAAAGCTTAGGGATGCATTTAAATTGGGAATCAGATTGGAAATGTCCCTCGGTTTGAAGGGGGAATGAAGTTTGTGAAAGGAAAGACCTAAATGACAGGCTCTGCAGGTCTGGTTTTGCTCTTGGACCTTCCCAGAGGAAGAGCCAGGGAACAAGGAGGAGCCAGGGAGCAGAATGGAAATACTACAGACACATTGGAGGCTTGTTTACACTTCAAAGCTATTTTGGATAATGCAGGGTGTGAGCCAAAAGCGCAAAAACTATTCCTATTTAAAATTATTCCAAATAGGAGTGTCCTGTTCTGCATCAGCATAATCCATGTTTAAAATGGATTATGGTAAAGGAGAGTAAGGTGCTTTTGTGCTACAATACAGGTTTCCCCACATGGAGTTATTTAGGATAACTATCCTGAAGTAATTCAATTTGTAGACATGCACTGGTGCATGGTATCAGAGAAGAGCAAACTACACTCTGATACATGATGAAAGTATATGTGTGCACACTGTAATATACAGGCGTGAAATATAATTTCATAATGTAATCATATTATGAAAACCTGTCTTGGTTAGGGCACTCTTTGAATATCAAGGAATTCTTAGACATAGCAGCAACAAGCAATAGCAACAAAGAATCAGGATATGCCTACAATAATTACATGCTGTGTCCATCGGGTGGAAAAATACCTCCCTCCTCATTTTCCTCTTTGGGTAAGTCTTTTGAATGTTTTATGAGGAACAGTCTGGTGCCTGAAAGGCCAGGATGCCACCAATTACCTTTTAATTGGGAGGAAGTTTGATGATTTGGATTCACTTGTCGATTCTGCCAGAGATGCTCAAGACTGACGATGGATGTGTCATGTAGGATCAACTTTCTAAAAGCAGAGACTTCCACTTCCCAAAATTTTGGACACCTTCATTTCTGCAGGCCCACAGAGATACCCGAGAAGAGCACAGCTCTCAGAGGGTGTGCCAGGCCAATTCTTGTTTGTAATGATTTAGTACTGGAGTTGCTCTCTCATCTCACTGTCAAACAAGGCCATCCCCTGGTGTGTTCTTTGCCTTTCCATCCTGAAAGAAAGGCATTTTACACAATTCAGGGCTCAACCCTGGTATAAATTCCCACACTGATTACAAATATTATCGTGGGAAAATACGTGGGATTGTGTCAAAGAGTAAAAATAGATTCAGGCTCATGAATTCTACGCTTGTTATAGAACACTGGAATTTCAATCCTAAAGGGGAATTGAAAAAAAAAATCTTTTTTGAATTAATTTTGAATGAATGACAAGTCCAGAGAAACCACATGACAATCCTTGACGAGTGAAAAAGAAAAAGAACATTAACAAAAACTCTTCATTCCCTAACAGTCAGCTATCCCAAGGGTAAACTGAGGTTAACATTGAATTGTGAGTCTATACTGTATCATTAACGTAAACAAGCAGAGGTTGCGTTGGCATTCTGCATGGCTTTGGATAGACTAAATAATTACCTTTAAGCAGGCTACCTTAAAAGCAACAGGGTAATAATAGCTCTCCATATAAAACAACACAATAAACAGACTTTGCTGACCTGTAGTTAATGCATTCTTTCATATATGAGAGAGTCCACTGAATTCCAAACTTCACATACAGAATCCAAGGAGCCACACCAACAGTGAGCAAGGGAAGTTTTTCCTGTTAGTGCAACTGAATCAAAACACCAAAACCAAAAACATTTTCAAATCAGGCAGTAAAACAAATGTTATTTGCAAGGGTGACAAAATGCTTGCTTCAGAGATTATTGATTTAGCAGCCTAGACAGACAGCACAGTGTCAGTGTGCACCATACAACTATAGCCTTAATTATCCTAACAGACTTTGGGGGAAACAGTCTAAATGCAGTCATTACACAGTATCTGAACATGCTGAGCCAGAAGGTATCATTTTTGTCTTCCTGCCTGACCTCCTTTATATTGCAAACAATTCCCACTGTGGCCACCTAAGCATCACTGCATTTTCAACAGGATACCATAAATAGCAATAATAATTCCAGACATTGAATATACACCCAAGCTTTGACCCCATAATCGCAGTGCTGAAGCATTCCAGTAACCTCTGAGGCAGGCAGGCAGCAAAATTGATGCCAGTGTTATTCTAGATGGCTCCTTTTTATGTTTTTATCCTGACACCTTCAGATGCTTCTCATTTGATTCTTTTTAGCAGAGAAAAGGCTAATATTATATCCTGAAATGCAGAAGTATTTCCCGTAAGGATAGCTTCATTTTAGTAGCAAAGGTTATAGCCAAAGATGATTTGTTAAATGGAGACAACTCAGCTTTTTCTGTGGTGTGAAATGAGTTCAGAGAAAGATCAAGCTATTGTTCCAAGTCAAGAAGTTCTGCAGCATGTCTAGATGTGTTGGAATGCTACAGTCTTCTCACTTGATGATGGGTCTGTCTGTGCAGAATTGCCTTGGGTTCCCCTTGAGTTTTTCCACTGTACAGAGACTTAAAATGGCTAAAGAATCCCCAAGAGGCAGCATTTCTTGGCGTGACTGAATGACGTGCACTCAACAAATAATGATCATCAGTCCACCATCCTCTTCTGTCCACACCCAAAACTTCACATCTTCTATGTGGTTCTATTCGTTATCTCACAGAACATATAAGTTTAATCTAATTCTGCAATGGCATCCTGGATTTATTTATTCTCAAGTGCATGCTATAAGTAGTAAATCACATTCTTTTCCTTGGACACTCAAGGTCTTCCATAGTCAAACTTCTACTCTGTTACACACCTGATCAAAGTGGATCCATGGAGTCTTTTTACTGGATGAGCTGCAGAACATCAGTGGCTGAAATACTGCATGCTTTTGTTCTGGAGTTCATGAGAGTTTCATCACACCTTGGAGACTTTACTCTGACAACTATGTGGAATTGTAAACAGAGAACTTATCTGTATTTCCTGTGCAGATTGTAAGGATGTTGTTTTTCCAACAGGTTTACTTCTCAGCATGCAGCAAATATTTTCAAAAGAGCAGCATTTCCTTATGAAACCATTTCATCCAATCCAATACAATCAGCATATCTGACTATGTTTCAGGAGGGTTACATTTACATTCCAGTAGTACCTTGTGCCATCAGACATCAAATTATCATTGTATTAGGCCCTGTGCAAAGAGATCTTACCCCCAAATTTCTGTTTCAGTAGACAGGATTACAAAGGAAATAGTTACCTGCATCTTACAGAAAACAGATGCAACATACAAAGTTAAAATGATTTGCAGAGGGAGACATAGGGAGTTTGGGAAAAAGCTAGGATCCAAACCCAGATAATTCAGACCTAGCACCATAACTACAAAAATCCCCAAATTAGTTTCAACAGTCTGTTTCAGACAAAGATATAGTCTATAAGTTTATTATTTTCTTTCCAATGATAGAAAGTGATGTCGTTTAAGAATCTCTGTTCTACTTTGCTGCCTGTTGGTTCATTGCGAAAACAAAGGCAGAAAAGCATTCAAACTAGGAAAGCAATACATCAAATACTTGTGCTGCAGGTGCTACAGGCACTGCTGAGGAGGAGACTAGTGGAAAGGCCAGTTTGCTCAGTTCGGACAATGAAAACAGCCTTTCTTACACCCTCTTTGTAATGGGCTGCTGTTTTGACTCTTAAATGGACCCTGGCACCACAGAGAATTGCTTCAGCCCAGGCCACCCACTCCTGACCCATTTTCATTTCATTTCCTCTCCCCTAGCCTTGTCATACGTCAGGAGCATATTATACCTTTTAGAGTTTCCTGCTAATTTGGTCATCACAGGGAGCCTCCAGAAGAGCACAGTAATTACCATGCTAAATCAGACTAGTCTTTTAGCACAGATAACTCTGACTCTGCCCCATTCAGGATCCCTTTATGAGGAAGACAGAGTTTGGCACAGTTCCCTGGAGTCAAAATGGGAGCAAGCACATCTGCAGCCCTGCATGGGATGAGGAGCCCATCACTGCCTCGACATGGCACGGCCATGCGTGCACCAAGCAAAGGGGCAGGTTTCAGGCAAACTGAGAAGTGTTCAGCTGTCCCCAGGAAAATAAGCAAGGCAAAAGAGGTGGGAAAGCTGTCCACCCTATGGAGCATCTTTCATAACATTTGGAAGGAAGACAGACAGTTTATAGCGTCTACACTATAGGCCTTATCTGGTAAAGTCTGAAGATTTTGATGAAAAGGTACAAAAATAAAGGAACATATCTGTTTTAAGGTATTCTTAAAAAAAGTTTGCAGTGCCTTCGAATCTGCTGAGCTAAGGAATAATGCAGCTGAGTGCTGTGAGGAAAAATAGCTCTGTTCAGTTTGGGGCAAAGTTTTTTTTCTATTAATGCCACGTGTTAATAAGCTTTTTCACAGCTTTTGAACATAAAGAACCTTTTGGTTTAGTTCTCTGCAAATTTTGGAGCCAACATGGAAACCAAAACCAAAAACGTATGGCTTTACAGCTCCTAAAAACATCAGCAGAGGTTAACCTCAAATCTTTAACCAACTTAATGTAAACACCTGAGACGAAGGCAAGCTGACTCTGGCAGTGTTCACACAACCAACCTTCCTGATGTTTCATCAAAGCATGGGCCATAAACACTAAGGTAAATACTAATACACAAACCTAGGAGTATCAGATGTACCAGACCAAAGCACCAAGTGTGATGATTTGGACAGGTTTCTCATGTGCTTTGAGCGAATGCTGCAAGACAAATGAAATTAGAACCCAATTTTAATTGTTTTCTTCTTGAAGGTACCCACTCAGAGCTACATGATTTTAAGGATGATTATAAAAAATGAAAAGAGAAACAGGTTTGAAACTTATCACTTTGAATGAGAAAAAATAAGAAATAAGTAAACTATGGAGATCCTTTTATACCCTGTATTTGGCCTTGCCCAGTAACAGAAGTTTCAAAGATTCAAGAAACCGTTGTTCATAAAAATAAAAGAAAACCACAAAATGATCTGACAGCTTCAGAAATATTTTCCCAATGTCCAGATGCCAGAGTCTGGTTATGTACTTTAAAGTTTGATTCCCATATACTCCAACTGCAGACATTTTAATTATACAGACAAGTGCATTTTCTGCTAAACCCAGGATGATAATGATATCTTTCAGCCATGGTCTCAACACACTACATGTTTGTTGCGTAAAAGCAAATGAACATGCTATAATATTCCATGTTCCCAAACAACCATTTCAGACTTTTCCTGATTTTTTTTCTTAAGCAAATTTTGCCGTAGGATCATAGAAAGTTCTGTGAAAATAGTATCACAAGGTGCTGTAGCTTTTCCTCCCCAGCATAATTTTGCTGATAAAATGCTGTGCACATCCTCACTTCAAGCACATAGTAGTAAACGTCAAGAGCACTTTTGCAAGGGAGAATGGTATTATCTAAAAAAAAGTTAAAGATGTACTTTAACTTTACTTCTCTGCTTGTTAGCGCTTGGACTAACTAGTAGAGGATAAATTCCGGTTACTCTTTTTGGTTGTTTTGGCAAGTCATTAGCTGTCTTAGCCTTCACTTGTGAAAACATGGATAATTATCTGTTCCATGGGACAACTGCCCAACACTTGTGAAAAATAAAATGTGCATCTTCCAAGGGAAGAAACAACCTGGTACATCCTATCTGCCACTGCTGGACAGGGCATTAACCTATTCTCCATAACTCTGAGTTTCTGTGACCATCAGATGATCTGCACAGAGATGGAAGAGGCCAAACACAGTTTGTAAGGAGGCGGCAGTGTGCATGCAAGATCACTGCCCTCTGCTGAATGGAAGAGGCTTGTGAGATGCACAGGTTTTCTCCACAAACTGAGTCCCAAGAGCTCTGGTAGCAGGGTAATGGCATCTTGTATTTCAAGTGCAACATTTAGCAGGAGGCAATCAAGCATTGCTTCAGCCCACAGGCATCCTGGTGGTACTATAGTAGGATACTGCCAATAATCCTAAAAATACTGACACAAAATATGATGGACCCTGCTTTGTATTCTGTAAATTAACTAAAGAAGATGCCCTATTTTCATGTTTTTGCATAAACACTAGAAATATTGATGACATCAAGGAAGCCACTACTAAGCAAAAGGTACTTTACCCAAATCAAAATAGACTTAGCCAAGTCACCATTTCAGACAAACAGATTATTAGGCTGGTCCCACCTTGTATAGTTGCCTTAGAGTTAATTTATAGATCGAAGCTTATACTATATTTGCTGGTATTCAGATCTATCCACATTTTATTTCACCTCTCGATAGATTTGATCAGCAGAATTTCGTTTTTCACAAATCTTGCTAACCTTTAATGCTTTACTATATTACATGGGGATAAAGAACATACTGGCAATTCTGAAACAGATCCTTTTAAACATCCTTTCCCCTCTCATCACTCCTCAACAGTAAAGGGTTTTCTCTATTCCTACCACAGCTGTCTTGAGTTAGACTACATGAATAAGCTTATTGGATAACTACCTAATTGCACATTAGCACAGAAACAAAACACTTAAACTGTCACTTCACATTTTCAAGACAACTAACTTATTTTTTAACATAGTCCTCGGCAAGTCAGGAGTACACAGAGATTCAAACCAACATAGTCAATAGCACGGAAAATAGAGAAGTTGCATGTTTTAATTCTACCATTTCCATTTTGCTTTTCTAAAAATCTGTTAAAACAACTTATGTCTGTTCAGTTTGATCAGTGCTCACATGAAAATTTCCTGCACTTAATTGCTGTTGATGGCAGACTGATAACAACACATGGAAACTCTGTATAAGGTTAAACCTTTAAAGAAAAAGAATTAAAAATGGCTTGAAGGATAAACTTTTTACAGGTAGTATAAACTTATTTTTCCTTATGGACAATATGTACAGCGTTTCACAGGTGGCAAAGAGGTGTTTCCTTCCTTAAATATCAAGCTATTTTATACAAAAGGAATATTCTGTCCCTGCTTCAGACTGGGAAATGGAACCAATCCTAAGAACTATGAACATAATCCATAACGTCAACTCTGGCATCAACTAGTACTTCTTGTAAGAACCTACTGTCAAAACTAGAGACAAGTGCAAAGGAAAACACATCCTTGGGAGAGTTTAGCCTGATCTCTCCTCTCTGCTCCTACATTTTTACTCTGAAAAGTGACAGCTCCATTTTGTTGCAAAAAAAGTTTCTGCCAGCAACTGTTTCATCACTTCACCATGAACAGAAGTCAAAGACTGCTGAGAATACTCTAAGGGATTGCTCCAAACATGCTTTATTTCTAGATCTTTGATTATTCTATTGCTGTGTAGTCTCTACATTGGCTCACTAATTTCTACAAGCACTCCTGCTGAGGGCACTCAGGTTTACACAGAAAAAGCAGTCCCTGCCCAAGGCTTTTCACCTACCCATGGCTGAACCATCTCTTGGTTTAACTGAATGGGGTCATGGATTTCTTGGACTGGAAAAATCTTGGGGAAACATGTAGGTGAATCAACTTGGGGTGCTCTCCCCCACCAGCAGTTCCACATAAAGGCTGAATACAGCAATAGGGGAGGCAGTTTTTAACCTTTCAGCCATTTAAATTTTTAATTGCATGTCTCTGCTCAGCTGTCATTTGCCATCCCATGCAGGCAGAAGCTTCACCACTCAAGAGAACTTTGAGTCATCTAGTCACTTTTAGGACTGTGTAAGTCCTGACAACATTACAAACTTGCACTAAGTACAATTATGCCAGCCAGCTGTCTGAGTACCGATGACATCCTTAGTGCCAATGTTTCCAGTATGCATGAAGGTCTACAACAAAATGCAGATTTTCTTCCATGAAAAGGTATAATTAACACCAAGAAAAAGACCTACAAGCACTGCACCTACACTCACATACTTCTTTCAGCAAAGCACTCCCAACATAACGTGGCCTAAGGCACAGAGGCTCTGTTCCCTTGTAAACTGATCTTAGAACAAACTCCAAGCTCCTGAAGAGATGAGCTGGTGCAATGATCTGTTACATGCATGCACAGTGCTCAGGAAGAGACCATCTTTAAACAGGAAACCTAAAACGAGGAAAAAGTGCCTTGTTAACTCTTTAGGCCCTGAGGCTTTGGGTAGTAAAACATATGGTCAGAATTACCAGCCAAAGCAAAGCAGAACAGCTCACTGCGGCTACAATGCCCTAGGAATAGGTTACCTTGGTTTACAACATTAATTTTTTATAATATTATGAACAAAAAAAAACTTATTAGTAGAAAGCAGTACTTTCTTGCAGTGCTCAATTCTTCCAGAGATTTCTTATGAAAGAGAGGCCTGTCATGATAAATACAGATGCTTTTCAAATGGAAAGGTGAATTCTTTCCAAAAGGGATTCCTGGATTCTAGGCAAAATACAGTTTCCAAAAGCTTTAGGGCTAAACTTGAACCTGGTAAGTAGTTTTCTTCTCCTTAAGTAATGCAAATGGAAAACTTAAAACATTGATTTTTCAAACAGATTCTATATATTACTGTCAAAAATGAAAACTGAATGAAAGATCAGCACTGCAGACCTTTAAAACAATCCAAAGTTATACAGCAAAAGTATTACCTCTTTCCTTAAAAGGTGTAAATTCTTGGGAAGTCCTCAAAAGAATCTACTTCATTAGAGGCCACAGTCCAATCTCATTTGGGGCCAATTCTTTTGTTCTACTGGTTTGAAATAAAGGTCTGTATTTATTAATTCCTAAAGGTTGCTGCTCTGTTGGCTTCTGATGCAACCCCTTGTATCTTTCACTCAATGGGGGATTCAGATCCTGGGCCCTGCCCTCAGGCAAAACATATGTTCCACTCCAACCTGAATCCAGCAAGGGTGTTTGCAAGGGAGTAATTGTTTTATGTTTATTAATCACCTGCATGCAAATAGGTGCCAATAAAAACTCCAGGCAGATTCTCTGCCAGTCTCACATAATCTAATAGCACCACACCCCAGTTTCGGTGTCTGAAATAATGAATACCTCCAATAAAGAGGCATTACTACTTTGGTATGCAGTGACAAAAATATCACATCAGCTCAGCCACTCTGCAATGACGACTTTGAAAAAAAGAGACAAGAAACCTGCAAAAACATTCAACATCAGTGGTAAAATAAATTAGAGATGCTGCATATTAACCTAAACAAATACATTAATGCAACATGAAGGGGTGAGATTTCAAGTGCAGAACTAGAACACTCAGACTCTACTCATGTTAAATGTGACCTGCCAAGAGAAAATAGTCAGGCTGGGAACTTCTTTTCTTGGTATAAAAAAGTTTGAAAAGGTTTTTAAAAGACGAAGTAAATTTTAGCAAAATGTTTCAGAGTTATATGCCACTGGCCTTCAATAAAAGCCATTGCAGCCATAACTACAACAAAACCAGCTAATAATTAAACTCATTCTGGAAAGAATTAAACTACAAAGCTTGATGGGACTTCAGTTCAGAATTAGATTTAAGTAAGGGCAGTCTTGAGAGGCAGGATGAGTTAAAGCACTGGAGCTGCAAATTTCTTCTGTGACATTAAGCTAGTCTCAGTCTCTAATCCAGTTCTCACCTGTTCAGTAAGATGGGAATACTTGGTCTTTAAGAGTGACAACTTTTGGGGGGAAGAGACTAACATTCTCAAACACTACTGAGGCAAGACCAAAAGAGCTTTGACAAATACAGTTAGGTCTGTCACTTACCTTTCCCGACTAAGAACTTGGGTGTTATGCCCTGCCACACAATTAATACAGTCTGCACACAATCTTGTACACATCCATCCTTCTATTTCCAAGATTCTTTTTCCAAGCTTATTCAAAGATAAAATAAGCACACAAACAGAGCATTTTAAATGGTTAACTCATTCAATACACATGCAAGTAGGGAAGCGGTCTCAATGAAAAATTACTCTCAGAAGAATCACTTCTGGGCAGACTGTAAGTATCAGCCACATGATAATTATCTGAGGCTCTTCTGTGAATGGAGTTTTTATATGGAAGCATCATCCAGAGCCTAGACAGATCAGTGATTATTCTCATGGAAACAAAGCTCTAGCTAGTTGAGATCAATTCAAAGATTTATAAAAAGTGCGGCCGTTTTATTTCCACTGAACTGCTTTTAATTCTAAATGTAGATAACATCAATTAAGAAAAATCATGTAATTGATGCATCAGTTTATATTTAAAATACTTAATGTAGTTATGAGCCTACCATGCCAGCAGGAGAATATTCTTTCCCAGTAACAGAACCATGGCCAGGTGAGTTAAAAGTGACACTAGCATTTTAAAATCCACACTACTTGAAAACTTCTTTTCATCTTTCACTTGGACTAGATTGAAAAAAGTATAAAAAGAGCAGATTAAGTCTTTGAAAACCTGATTATTACTGTTTTATAAAGCAAAAAGTGGTAACATCTTTGGAAAAATGAAGTAGATGCTGTATGTTTAGCATGAAACACTTGCCCAGTGTTTGTTGAGCTTTAATTATGACAGTAGATGACAGCACATTGTCATCTAGAAAATATAGTACCAGTTTTTCCCCACACATACAAAAACTTGTGTATGTGTGTATAAATCTCAGAAGAGGAAAGAAAGATAAGTAACTTGAATGTACATCCATTAACAGTAAATCAAGTTTCACCTTCACCGTTGAACAATTTACTTAAATACTCTCAGGAAAGATCAGCGGAATAAAAAGATAAAACTGGCTATATAAATGTCAATCTTTATTCGATCTCCCAGTGCAGTACATGACTTGTGTGCTTCAAATGAATAGAAAAAACCCAGAAGTGAACAAAAAAGATGACTGCTGAAGAAAGATCTCAGGGGTTAGGACATCGCTTTTGCAAGAGGTATATTGTCCACTTCATGGATGCCATCTTTGTCAATGAATCGGGCATTGAAAGAAGTCAGATTTAGGATGAAGCGTTTCTGAAGCTGTTCAACAAAAGACAAAGACAAAAGAGATGAGATTCATTCAAAGCTTAAATAAAAGAGGAGAGCATAATTTAAGGGATATGCTGTTGCACATCAAAATTTCTGTCCTGGTTCTAGTGACCTGAAATATTAGGAACTAGAGTGGTTTTTTCACTGCTCAGGAACCAATCAGTGTGAGTTTGTTCTCTGTTATAAGACCATCCATGTTAGACAAGCCTAGGCTAGAGATGCAAAATGCACAAGCCTGTTAACAAGGAAGACATTTAAGCAGGAAGACTACAGTGGGCTACAACTTAGGGCACAAAGTATATGTATCAAAAAGATACTTCAAACAGAACCTCTTTAGAGTACTTCTTCCTGATGTTCCCCAGATGTTTCTTCCCAGTTACATTCAATTCAATCTCTTAAAGACAAGGATGAAGAATATTTTCCTACAATAAAAGCCTTGGAGTCTGAAAGGTTATGTTTACGCTAAAATTGATCATGAACTTAAGGTCAAATCTTTACCTCAGTTAGATATCACTTCACAAGTTGGAAGAGAAGTACACTTAGAAGTACATACTAGTTAAGTGTAATACAAGTAACAGAAGGATGCTTGCATTATGTTCAGAAGAAACATAAAAGGAAAAAGTCAAAGACTGTCTGTATCAATATTATGCTAAGCATGGAAGAAGCAGAAGTACAGAAAAGCAATTAAGCTTCAAGTTTACGTTCTGGAGGACATGAACCATGCTAAGACAACGCAAGTGCCCACAAATCCTTTTCCTCAGTAGCTATTCCACATCTGGTCAACGTGCATTTATTACCCCTTCTGGCAAAGACAGCAAAAAAATGCATCAAGAGGAACAGGAAAATATCAGCAAATGAATGCAAACAAACATTCCTTTCTCAAGATCATAAGGGCCAAGTTTGGCAACTCACCTCCTCTAGACATTTTTTTAGGAGCTCCATAGCTTCCTCACGTGTGATACCTGAAAGAGAAAACATCCACAGATTGATTTAATTAGAGGCCATCTCTCTCAACAGAAACTTTATTAAATTTAAACAACTTTTCAGCTGAGCACCAAAACCTCTCCTTCCCAGCTCACAGAAAACACTTTCCAGATGTACTGAGGACGCCCTGCACCGAAGCACTCACGCTGCAACAAGCCATTGAGAATCGATTTGTTACACTGAATGGGAAGCATGACGGAATTTTGCCTCCCATGGCCAGGGACTGGGCTTCGGAGAAGTCCAGCCGTCTCTCTCTCCTTGAGTTTATTACAGTTTTAAATCAGCTCCATCTGTCCACAGCCGGCTGCAAGTCAGTGACAGTAGGCGGAGATTGGTTTTAGTGCTACGTTCCCTGCTGGGTATTAGTTTTAATAATGCGAAAGGCACGTGTGTGATGCCCCTGCTATTCTCACACATTAGGATAAAATCCAGCGCTCTGTAGGGTTGACAAGCCATGACAACATATTGTAGCTCACTATTTTTCTCTTTTCACAAGGAATGGTGGAAGTGGAGCAGTATAATTTTCAAGGGACATGACTGGAAAACAACTAAGCTCTTCTGATCTCACAAAACTTGTTGCTAGAGTTTGTTCCAGACCTGCATCCACTGTTCAAGGCAGAAGTCCCATTGGAATAAAATCATCAGTTTATATCTACATTTCTTGCAGGAGATAGATGAAAAGATTACTAAGCAAACATCTCTGCTATGACATTAAACACACCTTTGCACACAGGAGTAAAGTAGTTTTGTAGCTAAAGCCAAAGATGTCAGATTAACACTATCACAAGCTTTGTACATTTCCTCATCTGTAAAATGGGGATAGGGCCATGTTTGTTCCTTGGCATTGTAAGAACTGGATTATGATTCTAAAATTAAAACTTTAGACAGGTACAGACATGTACAAGAACTATGATCAACGGCTACCACATGCATAAAACTAAACTAAACCAACCAATCTTCATCACCACCACTTCAGAGTACTGAAGATAATTTTACCAGAAATATCTTTTCAGTTGTATGTTTTTAATATATCACAAATCCAATCCAAGATATGGAGCAATAGGATCTGGGACTGCCCTCTGAAGATTGATACTCTGGGAAAATGTACGTCATAGCCAACAGACAAGCAAGCAGAAGATAAAGTTATCAAAACGTTATTATTAAAAACAGACTACTAGCAGCTAATGGTCAAGGAAAGTCTAGTCATGTTTTAGAATAAATTGAAACTTCCTTTGCTTACAGTCTGTTATGCTTCAAACAGGAAAACACTTTAAGGAGTTGACTAGTTTCACATTACCATTTCAGCAAAAACAGAAGGCAATCTTTAACAGCTACGTTTATTCTAGCAAAAAGTCAAATTCAAATCTGTATTATCACAGCAATTGTGCTGGACCATCTGACTCAGCAAATGTCAATCTCTCAGCTTAAGCCTTTAATTTATTAATCGGTAACAGGAGAATTTTCTTCTCCAGAGACTCCACTTACTTGGCTTGTAATAGCGGTCAAGGATGCTGAGGGTAAGGAATGCACCATATCCATGTGCTGCAAAAGGAGCTTTAGCCAGAGCCGCAAGGTAATCCATGTAATAAAGGGCAGGACCTTCATGGTCATCATAGCCAGCCAGGAGAAGGTTGACATGGTAAGGGGTCTACAAAGAGAAATGATGTTTTCATTAAAGCAGCCACACCCAAACCTTTGAATCTTAATTCCCCATGCCACCTACAGAATAGCAACATAGTTGGTTTCACAATTCTTTGCCATAAAATGCTACTAGCAACTACATCAATACTGTCTGCAGGAGATTATGGAACTCAATCTAAAACCGATTAGGTCTTTTGATATGGAATGCATAAGCAAATAAAAACATAAAACTCTGATTCTCCTGAAAACTAGTGTGGTTTTTTTTAAAGCTTTCATGGCACATTCAAACTTAAGAAAACTTTAATTATGTTTTCACACCACATGCTTTCATCTCAACATAAAACTTGTGGATTTTTACTGTCAACATGTGAGCACAATGTGAACATTTTGCAATTTATAAGAACTTCTTTGTTAATTTAGCATGCTCTTTTCTCAGTCACACTACTGTTAACCATAGACTATTTCAGCACATATGAAAGCTTCCATACAGCGCAAACAGTTATACAGTGTTACGCTGTCTTGTTAATTGGCAGTTAGATTTTTATTGCACGTACCAAGTTTAATCTTTAATATTAGGCTAACTTGACCAAGTGAATGAAGAAGATCTAAGGAATTGGTTTATTTCTATTCAAAACTGACTACTAAGATACTGCAACATCATGTTAGCAGGAGCTTGTTTGGTTGGAAACAGTTTTCTTAAACTAGAAATTTAGTCTGCTTTAGCTGCCGTCTTCTCCGATTCTTGTTTATGACTTCAGCAAGAGCCTATCAAATATGATTGAGAAATACCTACATCTTATCCAAAAAGACCATGTAACCACATTAATGTAACCATGCCTTTTTATTGTGCTGTACTTGCATGTTTAACAATTCCTTAGCCGTTTCCTTCATGTTTTAGGTTTAGTGTGTTCCACCATAATGAATAAAGCAGATGTCTCTATACATCTTCTTCCAAGATGTGTACTTCATAAGATCATGAAACATGCATGCACTGTATTATTTTTAAATGTAGGCTCAGAAGAAAATTTTAGAATTGTATATATTTTTTAAAACAGCTTTTATATACTTCCAGTATTTTCATATTTACATAATGTTTCTTATTAAATTAATCATACTAACAGGATATCTCTTAAAATGCTGGAAAGCCTAGATCAACAAAGCAACAAAATAAGATAAAAATGATGATGCAACTAACAATGATTAGAACAAGCAAACACAATTTCACCCAAAAGCCAAAACATTAACTTTATCGTAGGAAAAAGTTCATTTTGATACTAAGCACAGTGAATTTGCACTCAAAAAATCATGGGATACTATATTTTTACTTTCACCAGATAGTAAGAGAGAATAAAGCAGGCTACAGTTATATATCAAACATATCACTGTAAATTGTGTGATTTAATCTTCAAAGCATTCAAGAATATTTGGAAACAAGTTACCATGCAGCTGTATTCGTTTAATTAGTCTGTATTTCATCATTTATTTATTCTGAAACATCACACAAGTTGCTGTTTAAGAGCCATGACACAAGATCACTCAAATTATTTTGTGACTTTGAATTACCAACATTGGCATATGTGAGATACTCAACCATAAATAAATGGTGTTATACAGACTTAAACAAATCTGTAAGCTGTTTTTCAGTTGCAAGTTCTCCCGCTAATGGTCTGAGAGACAACTTCTTAAACTCAAATGTAAATACAGTGTCCTCCATGCCTTCCTATTATTCAAGAAAGGCAGGATTTAAACATTAGAAAACATATATAATCTATTTATTACTTCCATGATTACAAATCTGCAGACAGCACCTCTTAGTGCTCTCCTACTGGGATGAACATCTCTATGCTGGGACTGGTATTCCTTGCACATCTCAATCTTCTTGTCCATCCCACAGGCAGCCTTGGCTTTTGTAACTAAATCCCTGCCAACAGTTCTAAACTCTTTAGAAGACTGGTGTGATGGATGTGTGGTGGATGACTGACACTCCAGGATAGATTAGATTTTTATTTTTTTCCAGACATAACCTTCCTATTAGAGGCAATATTTCTCATCCCAAGTAGCTTTACACTTCATGCTGTTTGATTTAAAATAACTACAGCAATTAAGAGATGTGTGAAATTCTTCAGAATTTACAGCTGAAGAGAACAGTTGTGATAAATAGACTAAACCAAGATCAGCAGTGGGAGGCTGGGCGGTGACAAGCAGCGGTGTGACATCTGGCGGAAGCCAAAGTCACAGCAAGGGGGAGAAAGGTGGGCGTGAGGAAGCATCCTGCCAAGTGTGGACAAGGAGAGAGGAACTGACAGTCTTCCTCTGGACTCAGGCCAGACCCTGACACCTATAATTAAACATAGCATCACAACAAGAAACTGAACTTCATCATGTTTGGAGGGGCAGACAGTTATTTTTCCTATTCCCCACCACCACAAAACCTCAGTAGTATGTTAAATGCACTAAACCCACAGCAGGTGAATCAAGTGAGATGCTGGAGTAGGTACCAGTGGAAGAGGAACTACAGCACCACTGGCCTATGTGAAAGCTAGTTGGCTCCAAAGCAGTTTGTAGGTTTGCCTCAACTGTAACAGATAAATGGAAGCCAACAAAGATTCTTCTCAGACCCTGCTTCAGAGTATAAACCCCAACTTTTTAAAAGCGTCATTACACTTGATAACTTTCCACCAAAAGAACAACTTCAAGGCACTGCCTTACAAGACAGCCATCCCCAAGATATCAAGAACTTGGACTACATGAGCCACAAAGTTCATAAATGAAATCAAACTGGATAACAGAGGGAGGAATCCAGATGATGATTAACAACACAGAACAAACTCTATTTTGGGCTGGGCCACAACAACAATATAATGCATGAAAAATTACTGTTTCAGTGTTAGCCACTCCCCTTCACATACCTTCTAGCCTTCCATAACAAACAGCTTCACACAGTAAGTGGCAATACAGCAACAAACTACCTTCTCCCCCACCAAACTTTTTACTTCTAAGCTATTTTCCTGCTCCTAACAGAAGGCAGTGGCATGGTTTACCTTTTCATTTTTTATTTTTATCATCCACGTAATTAAATTAGTAGCCTCCAGGAATCCCATATGCAATTTAAATAGATACAGAGAGCTAGAGTTAATCCTTCTGGTATCCCACAAATTATGATGAAAATGTAACAAAATTCAGGGGGAAAAAGATTCTGATGGCAAGGTTTGTATCATCAAATTCTAAATCCCACAAACAAATCAGTAAGTGCTATGTTTAAAGAAAAAGAGTTCTCCCTACGGTATAGAGATCACTGTAGTGTGACAGTAGTGTCAGAGTGCACCCCTTGCTCAAGGGCATTGCCATCTGCAACAGCACAATATTTTGTCTCCGGTAAATAAACACATCTGCCTTTGCCAGTGTCCTCCCCACTGTGCTGCCCATCTGGAGCAGGTGAGCTGGAAGACAGGCACGGGCTCAGGAAGGAGGGGAAACACAGGGAGGATCAGGCCTCAAGGGACATGGCACAGAGGAAGACACTAGTGCCACATCAGTGCCACATCCTGCTGGCCAAGTTTACCAAAAAGCCTGTTAAATTACTCCTGTTAGAGGTACTTTAAATCGTATGTAAGAAATAGCTGCTTCTGCCTAAGAGGGCCGGACATTCAGTGTCACCCTCACCTATACCATCTGTGCAGTTCAGATGCCCTTGAGACAAGCCACCAGCACCAGGCAGCCAACAGCCATCTGGGCCAAGCAGGTTTACTCCTTCACATCAACCTCAAAAACTGCGCAGAGTTCCACAAAACACACACAGGCCTTTCAAATCACATCTGAGCAAAAGCTAAAGCAAGCAGCATCACTGCCAACCATCACCTACCAACCATGCTTAACCCATGTAGTAGGCTGAAGTCATTTAAACCAGAAGAGCAGTGTTTCATGTATAAGACTGAGGCAGGAGCCTGCATCGCATTCTACTGACTTGCTCTAACTTTAGTAACTTGACAACTTGCTACCTTCAGCTGTCATCCATGTCAGAAATGAGAACAATGATCTCAGGTTGTTCCTGCAGATGAGTTCTTGAAGACTGGTCTGGGCCTCACTCCACACATGTATAATTCTCAACAATAGAGCTCTGATGTTAATACTGGCCTTTATTTGCTACTGTAAAACAACATTTCAGACATGTGCAGTATACTGTTAGAACAGCAACATAATTTATCCCATGCCCTAGTCATGACAGTTGTTCAACTTCATTCTCAACATCCTATTTCTTCTTATTTTCTTTCATACAGAACATTAAGAATGCTAATGAGATGCTTCCTAACCTTGGATCTTTGAAAGTCCGTTTGCCCCTTCATGACATCTTTTCACACTTTGAAAAAATTACCATGAGAAAAATCAGTAATTGTAGTTCAGTAACTTCAAAATACAGCTCCAACTTGGATTTGATATTTACTGAAAGCCTCATGTTGCTGTTTACAAAAGGGACTTGTTTTGCTAAGTACATCAAACAGCTTTGCTCTATTAAATCATTTTCCAAGAAGATTAAACGGATTCAGAGCATTTGCATGAAAACTGACAACCTTATCTCGATGTTAAAGAGGCTTAATTCACTTAGCTGTCTGCAGTGCTTGTGACAAAATGTTTATTGGGCCCAAGGCTGGAATTTTAAGACTATAGTTGTATCAGTTATTGATAAGTGATGTGATAAGTTTTTTTTAAATAAGCAAATCAAGTTATATTTTAATAAAACATTCATTCAGCAAAGTGAATTAATCACTCAAAGACAGAAGCTGCCACCTTCTTCATCAGACTCCATCACTTGAAAATGGAAATTTTCCCCTTTAAACCTTTGCCAAAATCTTTCACCTATTACTCACTCGACTCCGAAGATAGTCAGCTAGGTTTCGTCGTGTAAAGTTTGCAGCTGCAGTAGGAGACAATTCATAACCTGGAGAAGAAATGTGTGTATTTGATAACAGTACAAATCCATATTCACATTTCACTTCCTGACTTTCCATTTCTATTTTGAAATAACAAGATATTCTTTAGTGACAAAATGTTATGCCATTTGTCTAATTCCAGTTTATTCTAAAAGCTACAAGCATAAACAGGGCCCTCAACATCCGGGTACCTCATATCTGTATAGACCATTAAAATATATAGCTTCAAGAAATTAAAATATTATGGCACATAGCCTGAGTTTTTCAGTCCAGTATATCAGGAAAACTGGTAACAGTTGTCATGTAATGGACATATTAAGAGAAATATTTTACTAACAAGCCCACTACTGTGTCATTTATATTACAAATATGTTAGCTAGGCTTTGGATAAACCTCTTGGTTTATACCATATAATCCAATCTCCATTTCTTCATCCTGCTTTCATTACCCCTTTGCTTGACACTAAAAATGCAGAAATCCTTAAAGCTAGAGAAGCTTTGAGAAAAGCACTTTCCACCAACACTGAACTGTGAACTATACCTATCATTAACTCTGCTTCCAAACCCTCAGTGAGTAACTGTTCTCCTTCACTCACCATTTCTCATTTTGTAGAGCTGAACATTTTTCTGGATGTATTCTGCAAATTGTACAGTGTCTCCAGCCTCCCCAACACACAGGAGTAAGATCTTTTCACTCATCTTAAACATTTTGTCATGGTCTAGGCAAAGAAAAATAACATTAAGAGCCATAGTCACAAGAATGAATAAATTATTTTGCCAATATCAGAACGCATCACGATTTCTTTCAGAAGCAAGAAAGTAAGAGACTTGGATAACTACATTATGACCTGGAGCACTACTGAAAAAGTCTTCCTGAGCAAATCCTAACATTCGGGTTCTCACAGCTGGTGGCAGAGTACACAAGACCTGTTAAACACATCACCAAGAAAAACAAAGCTGAAATGCACAAAGTGCTTCCTTCAGGAAGGGAGGCATTTCAGAAATACATGGTCTTTCTTACATCAAAAGACTAAAACTTCACACAGAATATTGCATTCAGACAAAGTTTAACATTTTATGTGGTGCCTCTTGGGTTCAGGAATAAGAATTCTGCTCAGTGACCATTCTACTTTATCTAAACATGCTGCACCAGAAGCAAATCCTTTAGTATAAAGCTGAAATATCAACACATTGAGCAAAAGCAATCTTAGGAAATCCAGAACCACATTCCTTGTCAAATGGTCCCCTCTTCCTGATACCCAGCACTATCTGAAAAATTAACAATTTAGGCAAGTGAGACTTCTTCAAAATCAGGTTTTTATTTGTCATTATTTTTTGTCAAAAAAAAGAGAAACATTTAAGTATTGATTATAAATTATAAAACATCCCGCTGACATGCACAGAAATTAACCGTAAGCTACACTTACTCATAACTGCAGTTTAAAAAATTTGTCTGTGTGTATTTGAGGGAATCCAAGTTGTCATGATGACCACACTGAAAACAATTCTGTGCTCATTCTAACATTGCAGTCTCATCTAATTAGAGAAGAGTGGCACTCAGATATACGAGACAGAAAAATTCAAGTAGCTAGTGGTGTGAAAGGAAAACCACTTCTCCATACTGAAGGTAGGTCTACAGAACAACACTAAACCTCCACCTCTGAACTTCACTTTCAGTTTACTAAATGCTGCTGAATAATCTCTGCTGCAAGACAGGTATGAACTGTCACAATCCTCTAATACAATTTCAAGAGTTATTATATTACCCAGCAGCTGCACAGAAGCTGCATGTCTTGAGAGTTCAGGGAAGGCCACTGACACTGATCAGCCCTTACAATCTATTTACAAATTAAAGCAATTACTAGTAAATGCCAACATTCTAAACAAATACGTGAAATTTGTGGGGTTGCCCCCCCAAAAAACAAGTGCTATGTTCTAAGTACATCTTCCTTAAAGTTTGTGAATAAACCTACTTGGAACCAACTTTAACTTACAAAATGTTGTTCAAAGTGATTATATTTGTATTTTGTATGTGCCACCACCTTTCACAGCCATCTTTCTAACACTACTCCAATTGACTTTTACAGACCTGAAGTGAAATATTTCAGGTAGAAGCACTGCTAGCTATAGCAGTCATGATTTTATGGGGTACTTATCAATCCTACAATCTACATTTAAAAAAAAAACAACTTCTAAACCATGGTATTTAGATTTAAAAGATCACTACACCTTGTAAGCAAGCTTCAGCCTAGGTTATTATAACAGTAGGCAGAAAAATTAATTTTAGAGAATTTCAAGGGCATGATAATCCCCCAGATGTTTTACCACATAAAAAAAGGCAAAAAAAAGTTACAGTTTGGCTCGTATGCCTTGTGCTATGAATTTCACTGACGCTTTTACTTCCAATAGTTCCCTTCTTCCATGAATTACACTTTACCCGTGAAATAGACACAACCAAGCATTTAATCCCACCCATCATTATCCCCGTGCTGTTTTTTTAACACATCCATATTGCGGTTTGGGTTAACAAGTCAACGCTTACCTGAACCGGTAAGTTAACAAGACAACCCAAGACAGTACAGTCATGTTGGCTCAGGCTTGGAAACTTCACTCTGAGCAACCGGCTCTTTGAGACCTCGGCTCACTCCGAGTGACAGAGACCAGCCAGCAGCCCCTGCAACGAACAGAACCTACACCGAAACATTCCCCCACACCTGCCGATTTTAACAGTTTTTCCTCAGCCGCAGTCAGAGCCAGAGCCTCAGCACACCCCAACCCCACACAGGGAGCTCACCCCTGCTCGCTTGGCTCATGACTGGAGCCCAAGGGCACCCTGCCCGCCCAGGGCCGCTCCGCCTCGTCCTCGGCTCCCCGCCGGGCCTGCCCCGGGGAAGGCAGAACTAACGGGGCCCCTCAACCCGGAGCAACGGCGGGGCCGCTCTCGCCGCGCGGGCCTCGCCTCTCACCGTGCTTCATCTGGACGATGCTGGAGGCCGCCACCGTGTCGGCGGCCACCAGGACGTAGTCGGGGCCCTGGATGCCGATGAGGTACTCCATGGCCGGCCGCGCTCCGCCGTCCCCTCAGGCCGCGCCGTGACACAGCGAACCGCCGCCCCCTCCTCCTCCTCCTCCTCCTCCTCACCGGGTTGACGCGCAAGCGCCGGCGCGCAGCGATGACGCCACCGCTCGCGAGAGCCGCCGCCGCCGGCGGGAAGGGGGGGGTGTCACGTGACGCGGGGCTGAGGCGGCAGCGCGAGCTGCCCGGGCTGGCCTGAGGCGATGGGGACGGCGGGGCGGGTGGTGTTTTCCCCCCCCCCGGTTTTATAGCCGCCTTCACCAGTTACAGGGCTGGCCCTAACGGCACCTGGAAGGGGGACGGGTCTGTCAGCGTCCCGCGGGCTCCTCACGGAGCCCGGCGGCCCGGGAACGGAGCTCTGGGTTGGGGGGGGGGGGGGAGTGCTGATCGGCCGGTGTCCTCTCACAGAGCTCTGCCCTCGGCCGGCACGCTCTGTGGGGACAGGGGTGATCCTAAGCTGTGGGGACGATGGGGTTTTCAGGCAAACCTGGCTTTTCCTGTCAGGCAGATTGTCCTCGGTTTTTTGGTTTGGGACAAAGATCCTGGGAGTCTGGGTGTTTGGCGCCATTCCTGGCCAAAGCACACCGTGTTTGCTATTAAAGAGCACAAGTCCGTGGCCGAGTTCTCAGTGCAGAAGATGGAGTGGTGATAATCGCATGTCCCGCTTCTGCCCCGCACTCTCCGGAATAAAACCGAACCGGCTTGGCAGTCTCAGCCAGAGCGAATGGCTGGCTGCTTGCTGCCTGCAGTCTGTGGAGGTCTAAGAGGAAAGAAAACCACTCTAAACCTTCCTTGTATGGCAACTGTTCTTGGGCACAAACTCTTCTGGAAATAAATGACTGGCAGTCCTGCAGCCTCTGATCTATGTAGTCAAAGGGAACTGAACTGTGAAGAGACAGTGAAATCCTTCCAGGAGCGATGGAGTGATTTATTTGCTGCCCATCTTTCTGTGTCAGGAATAGCCAGCAGTGCCAGCTGCGTGCGGAGCCGAACTCCGAGCGGTTTGCAGCAACAGCCTGCCGGTCTGCAGCCGGTAACTACAAGTGCATGCTCAACCCCTCTGGAGTCCCTCCTGCCGCCCCGACCACTCCAAGCAGAGTCCCGCACAGTCAAAGGGACAAGCCCTGGCTTGACTCACCTATTGAGCCAATAAAGGATTTTTTTTTCTGTCCATGCCAGCCACCAAGGGAAAACTGAGCCGCAGACGTGCCTGCGGATTTTTCTATCAGTTGATGGCTCAGGTAGAGAGCTTGGATGGTATCTGTTTCGTCACCTGCCTAGACATGGGTTCTGACAGATGGTGATCAGCAAACGGGGTTCCCTGCTATTCCCTTCTTTGCCCCCCCCCCCCCCTCAATCTTCTTAAATTTCTCAGGGCAAAAAATGTCTTAGGTGGCTGTGCAGCACCCAGAAGCTTCCAGGTGTGGCTGTAATGTAGATAATTAATAACAAGACAAACAAAACAAGTGCTCTAATTGCCTGGACATTGTCTAACTGCAGGCGCCATCCTGACGAGCAGAGTAACTCCAACTGGCACTTGGTTTATTGATTAGGCTCTGCCCCTGCCCGAGCCCCATCTAATAGGTTCACTAAGTGCAGCTCCACAAAGACCCAGCCCCATGCTAATGAAAGGGGCCACCGAAGCATTAAACCCCCACGGCAGTTGCCATGAAGGAGGCAGCCCCAGGAAATAAAACTCTGGATGCTACAGCACGTGGCAAACGCCCAATTGCACCTATACCAAAAAAGTCACTGTGTAATTATGAGAACTGGGCATAACCTTTGTGTGGTTTAAAAAATACTACACATGCCAAAAAGAAACAGCAAATTGTCTTCAGGAAACAGTATAAATGAGTGTAAGCAGCAAATTCACCATTTTGACTGTTTTCCAATTGCCTGTAGCTACACTTGTTAAATTGAGTGCTGCGTGCATAAATCAAAACAGGATGTTTTCTTTTACCTAACAATGGCCAAGCTCTGTGCCAGTGCTTAAGTATTTTTTATGTGGATCCAATCTGAAGTTTTAAATACATTTTTCCTATAGATCTCCATACGTATTGCACATGTATGTACAGCCCGCCAGTCTAACTTAGTTATTTTTTGAGACCTTTTTAAGAGAAGGTTAACGAAAAATCAGCAACTACCATCCTTGTTGATTTTTATTGGGCCCTAGGGTACAATTAAATGTTAAGGTTGTTATTGAATTTTCTTGACAGATTGAATTTCCCTGTTTAGGAAGCATGCGTGCATCCAGTACACACCTACCTCTCTTCCTGGGGTGAAGCCACTTCTGACATTACTGCATCAATATAAGAAAGACAGCAGGACATCTCTGCCTAGCAGAAATTGGGGAATATTTTTCACCATGAAAGTGAATTTGTCCAGGCTGAACTATGTCTTAAAATTGAACATGCCTTTGCCTATTTTATTTTCAAGACAGATATTGCAGTTATGTGTATTTATACATGTGTGTGTTACACAACCTTGGTGGGGGTTATTCCAAGAACAAAAGCTGTGAATAGCACAGAAATGCTAAGCAGCCTACATAAAACTCTTATATGCACTGAGACACCTGATATACAATACACGGTTTCTGATACTGAGATCCTGTACCCAATATACAGAGATATCCAAAGACTCTGAGGTGCTCGGAGTATCTTTTCTCTCTTGGTCCAGGTAAGTTATGGAGCTGAAGCATCCCAGTACGAAGCAGGAATGGGAGCACAGAGAGCAAGAGGCTGTGACAGAGAGAGGAGCTCACTCTCCCATGCTCCTATCACAGCTTCTAGCAAGTAAAGTGTGCTTTAGCTGGAAATGTGATATCTTCTTAAAAAGGAAGGTTGATTCTGTAAGGAGCCCTGAAATTGAAAAAAAAAAAAAAAAAGGATCACCCACAAAGGAGGAAGCAGCTTGCATTTGTTATGTAACTTGCCATAATTCCCTGGACACCTTTACACCAACAAATTGGTGTAAAGATACATACAACGAAGGAAACTCAGCAAGGACAGACTGGTTGAGAAAGGGGAAAATGGGAGGACTGAGACGTAGATAGAAAAACTGTCAAGGATGAATAGCTGTCATGTTTTCTACACAAAGGCAGGCAAGTAGTTAGTCATGTGGGAAAACCTATAAAACAATGAAAGTTAGTAAAAAGAGTCCTCAGTGCAGCCCAGAGAGTCAGCTCTGCACTGAATGTGAATCCACTGAGCCCTGTTGCAGCCACTGGGGCTGTTCAGGGTGACACCAGCTTTGGATCTGGCCTGGGCAGTAATTGCTCATCTCCAGTGACGCGGGCTGACCAGCGCTTCTTAATTTAAGATGATATTTACAGAGGAAAACATCGCAGTCTCTTTACTAGGTGCTGATTGCTCCAGCAGAGAGCCCAGAGCTGAGCAGAAAATGCGGAGAAGTCATTGCATCAACAGTTGGAAAACAAGTGTCTGTGAAAACATAAGCTGGCTTTGCAAACCTTTCAGCATTTCTTTTTCCTCCCCACTATTTTTTTACCCCTTCTTCACACATTGTCCATGAGATATTGCAGTTGTTATTCTTACCTTTGCACAACAAGCTCACTTTCATCCGATCAGGCCGCACACTGCTGTGCCAGCCAGACGTCAGCTGCCTGGCTACCCTGAGTGCAATTGCTCTCTGACAGTGTGTGGTTCTCATGTTAATGCTTAGCAGACTTACCATGCTTCTGACATTTGTAAACAGCAACACACTTTATGGAGGCTCCCCACAGGGTCCATCCCAGGTCTGCATACACCCAGGGGCACAGGGACTGTGCGAATTCACATGCAGTACAGATACAGCCCTGCCATAGACAGAAGATCTGCCGTGCAGAGAAGCTGTGATACGTTTGCAGTCACTCGGCCAGAAACAAGCACTCTGCTTGCTGAACTCCTAGGCTGCTGGCTAATTGCTTGATGACTGGCATCCATCCCTCTTCCACCTGTTATAAAAGCAGAACATTTTTTAGAGGGGACACAGTGCCCTAAATGTGGCAGAGGAGGAGGAAAACTGCAGTTTCTATCTCTGTCTCCTAATCTGGCAACCCCAATTCCCGTTCTCTTTCCAGAAGAGCGATGCTGAGCCCTCCTGGGTGCGTTGCCACTGCCTTCTGCTAAACCAAAGCTGGGCAGTGCTGGCTTGAAACACCTGGGCTCAGCTTTCTGCTCTGTTCCCAGCTCACAAGGCAGCCCAGCAGGCGTGGGGCTGTGGTATGATGCATGACTGCGGTATGGGAGGTATTTTTCATTCCAGGGATTGTTTGACTAGTGTTTGCACTGGCTTTTGCCCTTTGCTGTCATCTGTCTCAATATGGTATTAGTAAAGATGATGTTACAGTTACTGTAATGCCTAGACAAGGTTTCCTGCTAGGAGCTCACTGCTTTCCAGAGAAGAAAAGGATCCTCATGTTCCTGCTATTTCAGGTGCAGGAAATGAAGGCGCAGAGAGGAGAAGTGATTTAGTGGAGATCACAGGGCAGGCTAGCGGACTGGATAGGAATAGAAACGTCTTGATTCACTGAGCTCCACTCTAGCTGCTGAAGCATGCCGTTTGGATCACACAACCCTGGAATGAACTCTGCAAGGCTTACATGGAGCTTTGCTCTTAATCTCTCCGTCTGGGCTCCACAGAACCCCTCAAGCTGACTTTCTATGGGTCTAAGCATGGTATATTTAAACAGATTCTCCTTAGGGATGGGCAGGGACAAACCTTGCATTGTTCCGCCCGTGCCCAGGCTAGTGGGCAGTCCCTGGTGCCAGTCTGTTTCTGACTCTGTTCTCCCCACCAAGATGCCTCTGGGTCAATGGAGAACAACTGTTGCTGAAGTTTCAGCTAGTAAAAGTTGAAGAGTATTTCACATTTGTTTTGACAGATGGGTGTTAAACACTACCTGGATGGAGGGGTTTTGTCAGTGGTATTTAAATCATGAGCCTGGCTCTTCTGGGATGCAGAGTAGACTGTTAGCATCTCCCTGCAGTGCTCGCTTTCAGGCGTACAGCAGCTTCACAGAGGGATCGCTCTGAACTCAGGAGGCCCCGTTCACCTCTCCTGCTGTTTTCCAGCCTGAGGTCAGTGTGGAGGGAGTGGGTCCTCCTTGCCCACCACCAGCAAAACTTCTTCCTAAGAATCCTCGTTCTTACTGAACTTGTCAGGAAATGTCAATGTCTGGCAGCATCAATCCCGCAGGCATCCCACAGCAGCCCTCCACTGCCGGCGGCGGGTGAGCGGGCTGCTCTGCTTCCCTGGTCCCAGGTCCATTGCAGAGTGTTTACCCTCCACCTGTGATGGCAAGAATGGGGCATCCATTGGAGTGTGCAGGTGAAAATGGATTGTAACCTGCCATCTGCTGTGTCAATAGAGCTGATTAGCACTTGTATGTGTCTCTGGCAGGATTGATCTTGCAGGTGAGAACGTTTCAGAGACCAGCTGGGGCCCCTCTCCTCAGTGGGATGCTCCTTCCTGAGTGGTTCTGCAGTGGTCATAGTTGTCTCCTTGCAGTGGGCAAGACGATATTCACCGCAAGAAGCTGGGATGCCCAGGGACAGGAAGCGTTATCTCTCAGTTTTCCTGTTTCTGGACCCTCCCTAGCAGTGCAGAGCATCACGGCTCCTTCCCACTGTGGTAATTTTTGGTTCCCTCTCCCAGCTTGATTTGCTGCTGAAACCTTCTCGGTGAGGCAGGAAAGCAACAGGCACTGCAGGCTAATATTGCAAAAGCTCAGTGATGCAAAACCAGGCTGGTGATCCCAATACGATGTCTAGCTTTGAGTGGTGTGTGACCCATAACTGTACAGCTCTGTGGGGTCTGGTGGGACCATCTATTTCATAACCATTGCTAATTGTAAAATTAAACCATAAAAAGAAAAGTTGCTCCAAGTCATTGGATAGGTTTTTTTCCCCGCTGAGGAGGCACAAATCAAGAAATCAAAATGTTTAACATACATAACAAACAGAGATTTCTGCAGTATTGTGGGAGGTTTATAGACAGCAACATCTAGTCAAAGCTCCCACCCAGCTTCTTCAGCTCTGTCCTTCTGTTTGAATTCCTCCTGGTCACTGAATTATTACTTTTCTTACTATTTCCTGTGCTTTAGAAGTGGGGAAAGCACAATCAAATTATCGTCATGCTCATTTGGTTAATTACCCATTTAGTTACTTATTCAGTTCATTAAAAAGACGCTGGCCACTGTCAGTTTGGAGGAAATTCAGAGAGGCAGGCAGTTAGGAGACAGGATATAGGATGAAATAGGCCATTACTCCAGCCCACTGAATGGCAATTTATATCCCTTCTTTTCTGCTACGTCACTTCTGTGCACAGTTTGTTCTGGATTTAAAAAAAAAAACAACCAACAAACAAATGAAGAAAGCATTCTGCTGGAGATGACCATTTCTTGTTAGAATCCATTTAGGTTTAATCCAAAGCTCTGCAGAAGACCAAACCACCTATTTTAGGACTCCTTTTTTCAGTTGAGAAAAATGTGCTGCTCCACAGGTCATAAGATGCCTGTAATTATGACCCTGAATAGATAGAAATGTTGCTTCTTGAGACAAATTCTATCTGACAGTTTTTACAGTACGTTCGTTCAGAGCAAAATGCCCTGTCCCCTGTCACCCGGATTGAAATTATTAAGAAAGACAGACATTTCACTGACAACTCTAGCCTCAGGGGGGAAAATATTCCTTCTGTTCCCCTCTGAAGGTCAGAGCTCACATAATGCAAAACACTTAGAACATGCGCGTACACATGCTCACACACATGCAGAATAAAACTTTCTCGTCAGTGGAGCTCTGGATAGATTTTACGGAAGACAGGAACCCGCTTCACATGCGTCTCAGAGAATTTTGGCCAAAAAAGATGAGTCTTACATTTCTTCAGTGTTAAGTTCTTATTGTGTTGTAAATTATCTCTTTCTTCTTCGTATGTAAAATGCATCAGTAGATGGTCATGTGTGCTCACATGTTCGTACTTCCACTCACATGATACATAGCCAGACGTGGCACATCAGTCACTGGCAATTCCTCTGACAATCTGGAATCTGCGGGAAAGTCACACTTCCCTGGCATCTGTTTATTCTTTCAAAATATTTCCTGGCTGCTCTTCCTTACTGATAAAAGCCCATTTGCAACTTGTATGTCCCACTTATCACTTAAACTGCATTGCCAGCTGTCATTTGGCCCAGTTTGTCACACAGAAGTGTCCCTGTGCTGGGGATGCGCAGGTCCTCTCCATAGGAGCACCAACTCCTGTCTGTTCAAGAGCCTTTTTGTGCTGGAGGAAAGGCAAAGCCTGGCCCTTCAGTGCATCTACAGTCCCGGCTCGACGTGTTAATACAGAGGTACGCTGCTGCATATGAGCTGTCATTCACCATGTCTTGCCTGTGGATCACCGGGCTCACTTAATCTAGGGCTGAAAATTGGACTTGAGCCAAGGTGACTGGAGGTGGGAAACCAGACTGCAGTTCATTAACCTCTTCCCATTGCACAGGGTAAAGCAGCGGCTCCGTCTTCCCCCTCTTTCCAGCAATTTGGCATGCACCAGGCTCACGCCAGGTCCCTGCTGACCGCATATGTGGCCTGGTGTCATTTGCACCGAGTTTCCCTGGCTGGACCCAGCTCCCAAGCACCGACCCTGCTTTTTCAGCCTGTCTTAAAAACACTTTCTAAATCAGGGTGTTAATGGGTAGCTGGTTTGCAGCTCCCCTCCCAACACCCCAAGACAGAGCCCTTCTGAGATGCTGGCCCATGCTCGTCTTCCAGAAACCACTGGATTAATGTCACCATCTGCCCAGGGACCTGAGGGAACCCCAACTGCACAGACCAGCTTGTTTCTTTGGCTGGCTGTGTAAGTGATGTGCCTCAAGTCGCACACTGGCATCAGTGGCAGAGCTGGAAACGGAGCTCGGAAGCCTTTGTTCCATGTTTACACACAGAAAAAGAGTGGAAAACGCAAGCCCTGCTCTATACTGCCTGCTCCAACTGTGCTCTTGCTCGGTGGGAATACAGCCCAGCCCAGATCTCATCCCCCCATCCTTGCTCTATCCATCACCTCCAAAATATTGCAGGAGCTCTCCGGGACACCAGCGCCTGCCAGTCCCCTCTCCCAACATGTGTGTTGGTTTCTGCGCTTGTTTTTTGACACCGTTGTTGTTATCCACCAAGCAGTGTAGAGATGCAGGGGGTGCAAGGAGGACACAAGCACTTCTCCGGGGCTTGGGGTGCCGGCAGCACAGGGAGGCTGAGCCCTCCCTGGAGATGCTGTGCGGGAGCTGCGGAGGGGACCAAGAGGTGCTTGTAGGTCTTCCCGGGTGAAGCCAGGGCTGGTGAGGAGCTGAGCGGGGAAAGTGGAGGGCTGAGCACCCCGAGAGCAGAGGAGGGAAGGGGAGTGCTCTGGTGGCCGCTCTCTTGCCCCAGCAAACCAGCCCATCTCCCCGACTGCTCTTCCCACAGGGATGCCAGTTTCTGCACAGCATCTTCCCTCAGATCCGCAAGAATCTTAAAACTTTTCTTTCTTCTTTCTCTCACTCCCTCTTTTTCTAAGTTTAATTCTGAACAGCCGGCTGCGTTCAGCCTGACTGGTTTGTTATGGCTTATAATTTGTGTTAGGATTAATTAACTAATTACCGACAAATGTCCGTTGGCAAGATTCTGCTTCTGCTTGTCAACTTGAAGTATTTAATTATTTTAATCATTTACTTTCATCTTCAGAATTTATGCTCTTCCAAGAGCGTTTCTAGGCATCTTTTAATTATTATTCTGATTTTTTTTTCAGAGGGGTGGTGAGCTGGGGGAAGAGAGGTGGGGGATGGTATAATTTCTCATTAACTATTTCAGTGAGGTAACTTCCTTGGAAACTCATCCTTGGTTTTCAAACCCTGGTGCAGAGAAGGGACAGTCTGAAATGAAGGTTGTGTGGGGATGCACAGAGAGGGCTGGGCTGGGCTTTTGCTTCCCAGTTAGAGTCCTTCCTTCCCGAAAAGGATTTCAGGGATCCAGACTGGGTGATGCCACTGTACCTGTTCCTTGGTCTAGGGGCTCGAGCCGGCGTTGATTTACACAGATGCTTCCCTCACCAAGAACAACCCCCTGACTCCAGGGGAGAGCTCAGGACACCCCATTAGGCACAGAAGAGTCTCTGCAGAATCAAAGTCCAGGTGGACTCTCAACCTTTGTGCCAGCAAGTAAATAAAACCAAAGATCATGGCAAAATGTCCATTTATACAGATTTTTCATCTCTAAAAGATCATGAATTGCTTAAATCCCACAAACTGAATTCTGCTTTGAGCATCCCACAGGTTTGAATGGGGAAGGTGGGAGCACATCAGGACAGATTTGGTCTGTGGGCATGCAGTGGAATCCCAGCCCCTAGATGTGCTGCCAGCGGTGGGATGGGAGGGCAGTGGGTAACGGGGAGAGTGGAAAATTCAGCCAAGGACATCTTACTTTTACAGGAAATTCCACAGAGCTGCCACAGTCAGGACCCCACCTGAGAGCACCCTGAATGAAGAGTCGATTTGCTCAGGAAACCAATGGACACCCTTAAGATATAAAAAATATATTGTATACATTCAATGTATTCATTTAATTTCTCCCTTCCAGACTCACTGATCCTTGCTGTTCCTTCCCAGTTTTGATCTCAAGGTAGGGCAGCATGCCACGGTAATGCGATGGTACGTGTTTTCTTTCGGTTTGCACGCTTAGCACCCGGTCTGTAGCGGCACAGGCAAAGTACCACTATCCCAAACACAGAGTGTGCCGTGGGAAGCTTCCCTCGACAGCCTTCACACTCGCATGGAGCTGCAATTTAATCCCAACAGCAAGAACCCAAGTCTGCACAGGTCTGCGTGCCGCACCCCGGAGTCCACCCACGGGTGTACCGGCACAGGAGCACGTCCACCGGGCACCCAGCTCTCCGGCAGACTGAGCTGGTTTGGAGAGCACCGGGAGATGAAATGGCAACTCAGCACCTCCCCGTGCCCAGGCAGATCCCGAAAATACAGCCTCACACTCAGAGCTAAGCAGCCAAGGGATCTAATCTCTCTTTTTCTTTCACACATCAGAGCTGCAGCACTTCTGTGGGATTAAAACATGAGAAAAGAAAGCGTGATAAGCTGATAAAAGACAGTGAAACTCAGAGTCTTTCGCTGATACTTTCCAGCAGATTTCCAGGCTTTTTTTCTTGCCAAATGCTTTATGCTGCCAACAAACCAAATTCTGAGGTGCTTGCAAAAATCTTCCTTTGGTGGCCAGCTGCCCAGATGGGCATAGCCCCATGTCTTTGAGTGGGGCACGCGTACCCTACTGACTTCAGGAGGAGTCTCTCTAGTAAAGACTAATGAAGGATTCAGCCCCAAGAATATTTCTTTCCTGAAACAAATGAATCCCTTGGACCAGAGCGCTGATGAGAGTGTGCTATTTAAAAGGTTTCTTGAGGGTACATAATTATATTGAAAATAATTAGGGGCAAGGCAGCAGTATTATTACTACTTATCATATCACTCTAAACTTAATCCAGACTGATCTATGGGAGGGCATTGGGAATGCAGAAGATCGACCTTTCTTAAGTAAGATGAGTCCATAACGTTGCCAGTTTACTGAGCTGACGTGGGAGGCAAGAGGCCAATTTCCTCTTAGGAGTCACCTATTGAGGCTGGTAGCTTTTACAAGAAATGAATGGAGGGAACCAGGAAGGCTGAAACGCAGTCCTGGCATCTCTGGAGTCTGAGATTCGGTGCTGATCATCTGGTCCTTTAGACCAACAAGTGTTCCAGGACCTGTTAGCCTTTCAGGCGACATCCCAGACCCTCGCCCTGAGACACGACAGCCCCTGGGATGTGGGGTGTGAGCTGCAAGGTGAGCGAAGGCTCCCCAGGAGCCCAGGGAAGCAGCATTGCCCTGGTGAGCACTCGTGGAGAGATCTAAATGAGATGAGAAGGATTGTCTTAATTAACTTCAGAATCCTGTTAATTAGAAGCCTCTCTGCATTAAAAATTGCTCCAGTGACCAGACCAAGTTGTGGCTACACGTGAAGGCAGAGGTACGGGCAGGTCAGGGATGGGTCACACCCAGGTCTCGTTTAGGGTAGAGGCCGTCAAATGCCACAGTGTTAAAAATACACCTGGACCACCAAGGCTGCTCTGGAAGCCAAGCTGAGGACCCCCACAGCAGCTCATGGCACGGCAGGAGGGGAAGAGGACTTTTTGGAGAGCCTAAGAGCTGCTGTGGGACCTTGAGAGAGAGAAGATGTGACCAAAGCCCAAGGAGAGCTGAGCTGGAGGGGCCAGGAGAGCCTGCAGATAGGGAAACTGAGGCACAGGGGGAGCACGGGGTCAGCGGACGGTGCTGCAGAGCTGTGAACAGCCTCTGCTTCCCCCAGCTCCTGGGCGGTGCTGTAGGTACCCCACAACCCTGAAATCAGCCCTACGGAGGGCACGGGGGGTTGCAGGGCTCCGGAGGGTCCTCCGCTCGCTCCCAGCAGAAGGGGAACAGCTCTGGGGTCACCAAGGTGCAGGAGCTGGGCTGGGTCTAAGGGTACGTATGGGTCCTTGTGGGAAGGAGAGCCTCGTCCTATTGAAGGCTGACAGAATGAACTTCAGTTTATGCCCCTGGCAGTTTTTTACAGCTCAGCTATTCCATTTAGGGCTTGGGAGCCAGTGGAAGGAAGCTCGGATCGCTTCACTGACCAGCCATAACATCTAGCCAGTACATTAACTGCCCTGCTGCCCTGATCTGATGTGGTTTTACAGACAATAGCTACTGGCTATTTAGGCAATGTATAAATTAACATATTCTGCACAAACTAGGAGCATATTTAAATTAAAGGAGAGTGCCCTTTATTTGTCAATCATTCAACATCCACATTTTTACATTCCTTTAAAAAGACAATTTCAGCCTTCTTAATCCTACCTCAAACCGTTCGTCTTCGTGAGGGGAAAACGTTGTTTGATTGCTCAAGTGTTTCTTTGCCCCCCTTCCCCTGCCTCTCTCCTTTAATTAAAACAATCCCAATTTGCTCTCCTGGAATTTCTTTCCCAATTCGGCTCAGTAACTTGTGACCTTCGAGTCAGAGCACCTTCATTTCTGACCAGGCTGGAGTCTGCCTGGCACGCAGGGGTCAGAGATGCAGAGATAAAGAAGTCACCTCACGAATGAGCCGCCAGAATACGGGTGCACAGCCGCAGTCGCGTGTTGTGCAGAGGAGATTGCCAGGGCTGTTGCAGCCATAAACTTTATCTGCTGCTATTCTGATATTGATGCCTGACACTGTGGTAAAGCAAGAAACGGGCATTGGAGATGTATCGAACTAATGGATTGGACAAAATGGTACTCAAAGGGGGGAAAAAATGACCTGAGTGATATTTTGCAAACCTGCAAGCAGCCTGAGTTCACTCATCTCTCAAGTGCCATTTCCAATAATTTTAAGAACTACACGATACTGGTGCTAGAGCCAGGGAGTTTCCCATTTCGCATTTCCAAGAATCTCGGGGTTTCTTGGAGCTCTGCGGCTCTTGCAGGCATGAATTGCGGTAGCTCAGCAAATTGTCAAAGGGCTTTTCTCCTGACAGCAACTGTCAACAATAAAGCACCTTTCCCTGCTAGATGGTCTGATTGGTTAACAGTGAGACGTCTGTTGGCTTTCAGGAGGACAATACTATTTGGATATTTGAACTCCATCTCAGTTATTTTTCTGTCTACAGAAAACACAAGTTAAAGGAGAAAAATGCAAAATAACCCCTGTCCTGAAACCTTCCTAACTGCCACATCCCAGATTTTGTCTGGCTCTCATGCCACAATGCTGATAGAAGAGAAAATATATTGCGAAGAAATGCCTGTTTGGCAAAGTTTGCCCTCTCTCTGCCTGTCAGCCAGATGCCAACACCTCGCTCTTCCCTGGCAAACCAGGGCCAATGTGTTTATTTAAGACTAAAATCAGCATCGATCAGGGTCAGTCACTCTCCCGGAATAAAGTGCTGGGGATGCAGCAGGGTTTGGAGCAGGGGGACAGTAATGGACACACGCTCGAATGAGCTTGCAGCCATTTCACTAAATGCCCTGAGGCTGGAATTCTTTTTTTATTATTATTTAGAAAATAAACATTTTGTTTGTTAAGAAACTGTATTTAAGGTGCGGAAATGGAGCTTTCTTTAGCACTGAGGGGTCTTTCCTGTAACCCTCTGCAGCTGGGCAGCTTTGGAGGGGATTTGGAGGACCTGGCTTGGTGCTGAGCCCGGTGCGTGGGGCAGCCCCAGCTTCTCCTGCAGCAGTACTGGGAGGAAGAGGAGGGAGAAGACCTGCTCCGGCCAGGCAGCATGGATCCCGCACGGCTTTGCGGGGTGTGCGGGCAGCAGCGAGACGCACAGTCCAACAGCATCGTGGTGCTGCGCGGGACCTTGGCTGTTAATAACGTGCCCGAGAGCTGTGAACGCGGCAGCGTACGGGAGGCTCCAAATGAGTAACAACACACCAAGGGAAAACCACCCCAACTGCCCTCAAAGCAGAGCTGCCTCCTCCCTGCTCCCCTCCTCCTCCCACCTGCCTTTCATTTTTCCTCATGCATGGAAGGTATTAATTACCCAACTTGCTTTAATGGCTCGCAGGAAGTGCCCTGCAGCAATCCCGGTGCGGAGCGAGCTTTGCCCGGTGCAGCTCTGCGGCGTGCACGGCCCCTGGGTTGCCAGCTGAGGAAGAGGAGCGTGGCGTGAAGGGGCACAAGGTGTTTCCCATGGCCCCGTGGAAGGGACCCTATTTTTCTGAGCCCTCTGAGCAGCTCCCTTTTATCTCTGGTGTCCAGCTAAAGCAGCTCCTGTGCCCTCGGGGTGGCTGTGCGGGGTTTGTTAACCGCCGGGCCATGCCAACCGCGACCTCTCACCTCCCCGTAATAAGCACGGCCGCTCACTGGATTATCTAAACCCAAACTACTAATTAAAATAAGAGGCTGGTTACAACGGATTGGAGAAGCGCCACTGAAACCGTTTCAGAAAGTTGACATCTTGAAGGGATATACTATCCCGCGATTGATTTACTTAGCAGACCAAGCTGATATAAAAGCAACGTACCTAGAAGAACTTGACCTGACGATTCGAACTACGGTCAAGGAGTGGTTACATCTACCTCCTAGTACCTACGATGCCATGCTCCTGCTCACTAACTTATTATTTGCTGCTGCTGAGCTGTGCCTAACCTTCCTGAGCTGCACCTAACCTTGTTAACCTGCTGGGGAGAGCTGGGGGAGCAGGACCAGGTAACTCGCCCCTCACTGTGGGCGAGCAGAGGGGAGATGCATCCCCTGGGAAGGGCTCCGTCCTGCAGCTGGATGCAGCGCCGGGATCAGCAAGTGCTGCCGCAGCAAGGGGGGGGCCGGGAGTCCCCCCCTTTCTGCTCCCAGCTCTGTGCTCCAGCTGCCAGAGGAGGAGTTTGGGCACCAGGCTTGGTTCTGGCACAGAGGGTGATCACCAGCACCTCTCATCCTGCTCCGTACGAGGCTCGCAGGGGCTGCAGGGCCCTCCTACAAAATTGCGTTTGTACCAGCAATTTTAATAAAGGATATGGAAAATAAACGGCTAGAGCAGCAGGGCACAGGGGATTTTTATCCCTGGCAATGTCTACCTCAGCACTGACACCTGGGGTGCAACTCCCCGGGGAGCTCCTGAGCTTAAATTTGGGCTGTCTTCCGCTCCCAGACACTGCTTTCCTCGCACCAGCTTAAATCCGAAGGCAATGGGCTCATCAGATTGATCTGCAAACAGATCGATAAGGGGCAGCTCCAGCCTGTCCGAGCAATGTGCACGTGGCAGAAGCCGGCTCCGAGCTTCAGCCCAGGGATTCCTAAAACCCGCTGGCCCCGGACAGCATGAACTGCTGAGATCCTCTGGGAAGGAAGGTGACAAAAATCCCCTCTCCTGGGAATGGCTGTTAACTCATGGACCATTTCATGGCCAAGGACGAGTCCTTGGGTTAGAGCCCTGGCTCTGCCCTGCCCTTTCCCTGCACTCCATCCCTGCTTTCGGCACCGGGAAAACCGATCGCCGTCCCCTGCAAAGCCAATTGCCTGGTGCCCACCGGTGTGGGACCTGCCGAGGCAGCAGGGCTGAGCGAGGGGAGCACGGGAACGGAGCAGCGACGCACGGGAGCAGAAGGGCATTAATCACCTCGGCGTGATTAGGGGCTCACTGAGCACAGGCTGCCTCAGGGCTTTTCTGCTCCTGTACCTCCCAGTGCCCCAGTTTGCCGTACTCTCAGACAGACGCAGTCGGGGTTGCGCGCACGAGCCCTCGGTCCAGGGAGCGCCGGCTGGTTTGCATTCCCCCTGCCAGCTCCAGCTCCTTTCCACCCCCTGCCAATTGCTACGGGAGGATGTGTCGCCCTGGTTGAAATGGCCGCTTCTTAATTGCTTTTAGTGCTTTGCTGCACGGGAGACCAGTAAAAGCAGAGTCTGCCTCCCACGCTGCTCCAGCTCCCGGCTGTAAGTCACCTTCCTCGGGCTTGAAACTTTAGCCCAACCCTGGTGACCGGAGCCTTCATCCCGTCCTTCGTGGAGGATCGAGGTAGTGGCAAGGGCAGGGTGGCTGAGGGCTGCCCGGAGGCTGAACCCCCAGGAAGGGCCATCAGAGGACGGGCCAGGGAAGAGCTGCTGGAAGAGTCAGGCAGAAAACGGAGACGAGGTGTCACGATGTACCACCAAGGGAGAGGGCGGCCCGGGCCACGTTGTCCTGGGGAAGAGCACCCAACTCAGAAAGTCAAGTGTCGGAAGATGCACAGATGTTTTTCTTCCATCTCGAAATACACAAATTTATTCACTTGGAGCCATCCTTTTATTGCATGGAGATGGATGTGTACGCACACATTATTTTAACTTCATGGCTCTCCCATCCGTACATAAAACAGCCCAGGGAGCCAAAGTTGATTCATCTGTTTGCCACAGAAGATGGATCAGTTAGCAAATTATTTTATTGACCCGCAGCTCTGCTCAAGGTCATTTGTTTCAGTGGACAAGGCAACATGCCTGGCATGGCAAACAGGGCTGAGGAGGGAATCTCCATATGTGATAGCCATGTCCAAGCCCCTGGGAAACTGGCCTCGTTGCGAAACCTTCAGCATCACGCTGGACCCCTCGCAGCCCGGCTGCGCTTGCCGGATAAGCTTGGCATTTGGGCTTTAATGCTGCAGCTTTCTCAGCTGTCTCGAGGCTTTTATCCCTGGCTGCTGCTGGGAAAGAAAATCCCTCCTTCTTCACCAAAATGTGGCTTGAAATCTTTTTGCTTTGTTCTTAAAGGACAATGAAAATAATTTCTGATGAGGAAGGGAGGAAATAGAATTAAGTAGCTCAATCCTCATCCAAACTTAACCCAGGTCTGTAGCCCGTAGGGACGAGACATGCACAAAAAACCACACTGCAGAAAAGCCAGGCCCTTGCCAGAGCTGTTGATCCGCACCTAAAGTCAGATGGAGAGAAAAATGCAGACTTTCTTATAGCCTGGGAGTGCCTGAGGGGTTTCTCTGCAGGGAGCGGGTTTTGTGAGGATCCCTCCTGCCCCAAGTCCTTGTGAGGTCCCACCAATGTGCAGAGACCTCGGCTGCCCCGGCACATCTCCCCCTTGGCTCCCGCATCCCGCATGTCTACTGGAGCCCTCCACTGCTCCAGAGCATCTCTGCTTTTTGCTGTCCTCTCTGAGCCTCCCGTTGAGCTGGGGCCTTGCTAACCTTCATTGACTTCGCCTAAACATTTATTAATTGATCGCTGCAGGGTTACCACAGGCTTCTGCTTGCATTCGGGGGAGATGAGATGTCCACGGAGTATCCTCGCATGAACTCCCGCCGTACCTCCATCTACACACATTCAGTTCTGCATCTGCTGCTCTTGCTGCTGAAGCAGCTTTTAACCAAAGACATATGGGGCCCATTAACACAGTTTTGCTTGTTTGCAGAGCCCGAGCTTAGGAAGAACCGGCTGATTTCGGCTCATAGTTAAAAATCTCAAGCCTAGATACAACTGGGTGCAGAAGCAGAGACCGGAGAGCTGGTGCTAGCCTGGCAGCTGGCCATCGGCACACGCGGTCGCATCAAGCTCAGCACGAATGCGGATGAGGCTGAATCCGCAATGGACGCAGACCAGAGTAATTATGGCAGAGCCATTGATGTTTCCTTTTGCCCAGCTTAATGCTGAGCCCTTCCTACGGTAGGTCTTGTCCCACCTGCAGTCTGCTTGGATGGAAGGGAAGGGAGCTGGGAGGAATGGCCGGGCTGCAGGGACTTGCCACATCCGCACGGCTGTAAGAAAATGGTCCTAATCAAAAGTACTTGGGCGGTACCTCTGCCCCTCACCTCTGCCTCAAGAAATGGATCTAAAATAAAAGCTGGGCTTTCTCCATCTGTAGCCCCGCCCCAGTCTTCACACTTTTTTTCAACTTTACAAATGTGCCAGATATTAACAAAAAAAAACAAAAAAGAAGAAGAAAAAACAAAAAGGGAAAGTAGCACATCCCTTTGTGCAAGGCTTTCTTAAAATCCCTGTTAAGTTCCTGTACATGCTGACAGTTTTACAATTTACATGACAGCTGGCTTGCTTGGAGGAGATCTCTGTTAATTAAAATAACACAAAGGGAAAGAAGCGAAATCGTGTCAGCGGATAATTAATTCGGAGCAGGGCACCAGGCTGCGCGCCGATCCCGCTAACAAAACTCTGCAGGAATTCACAGCTTTACGGGGCCAAGCCCCCCTGAGCCTCCCAGAGCCGCACTCGCTGCTCGGCCCCCGACCTCTGCACCGGGCTGGTCCCCTTCCCAGCGGGACACGTGTCTCTGAGTGGGACCCGCCGCCCCGCCGTGCCCTGGGTGCAAGGTGCCGCATCCCAGGGCGAGCTGGGATTTGGACACGTACTCTCCCAAGGGGACCGGGTCCAGCCCCAGCCCTCTTGCCCTCCTCCTCGCTGAGGCTCTGCCTCTCCAAAAGGGATGCTTTCTGCTCCTGCCCCTTCGCACGGAGCTCACGGCCATCCCTCGTTCCCAAAGGCCGTGGGAGAGCATCTCATCCTCCCCACCACCTCCGCCGCTCGATGCTGGGGCTTTCCAGGGCTGCCGGCGGGGACCCCGGCCGTCGGCCAGCGCAGCCGAGGCCAAATCATTCCTGGCGGCAGCCGGCGTGGGTTATCTCCCCTCTCCAGCCCCGCTCAGCCGGGGAGGCCATCAGAAGCCGATCCAGCGGCTGCTGGAGATGAGCTCTGTCCCTCTTGGCCGAGCGGCAAATCTGCGACGGGCTGAGCCGTTTCGGTGCCTCCCCGGCAGGATGGGATTTACGCGAGAGGCGAGGAGCGGGTGCACGAGGGGAAGGAGGATGGGTCCAGAGGGGGGTCCAGCGAGCCCAGGACGGATTTGGGGAGCCCAAGGGGGGCCAGGGGAGCAGGGAAGGAGCTCCTGCAGGGAGTAACAGGATTTAGTGGGACTGAGGGAAGCGGAGCGAGCCAAGCCCTTGGCTGTCGGCCGTGGCCCCAGGGCGCTGGCTGGGTACAGGCTGCATCGTCCCCGCGCTCGGTTCCCTTCCTTGCCGCCCCGGTGCCGGCGGTGGCACCTCGCGGTGCCCCGATTGCTCTCCGTCCCCGGGCAGGGACGGCGGCTGCACCCAGCGCCCTCCACAAAACCAAAACCAGCCACTCAGCAACTCGCGGTTAAAGTTATGCTTAGTTAACTATTCTGCAGCTCACTCTCGTTGCTTTAGTGTGCTGATCAGGCGGGCTTGGAGATGGGGAAAGGGAAAAAAAAAACACAGAAAGGAAAGAGAAAGAGCAGCCCAGGGCTCCAAAGCAGCTGAGGTGTCAAAGACAGAGATTTAATGAATGTGCCTGCGGTTCACCTGAACAGATGAGCACAAGCTAGAAGGAGAGAAGGAAGAAAATGGAAAAAAGAAAGGATCATTTTTCAGATTGGCAGCTCCCCTCCCAGACATCTTTTAACAAGAGAGGAAAAAAAAGGCTTTAAAGGGCCAGCCAGCTGCTTCCCTCCGCCGCAGCGGGGACCCGAGCACCCTGACACTCGTCACGGGGGTCGGGCTGGATTGGCGCTGTGGCTCCCAGATCCCCCGTCCCCCCTTGGGGACCGGCTGCTGCTCATGCGCTGGGGGACCAGGGTGCTGCGGGGCCGGCGGCAGAGGAAGGGCTGGAGGGGCGACCTGCAGAAACGGCGCCGAGAGTAGGCAAACCTGTTGGCTCATCCATCACCGTGCGCCAGGCCTTGTTTGAAGGCAAGCAATAAGTGTCTGCCTGCAGAATAAATCTGTGTGCTGAACATGTTAATAAACAGAGGGGGTTTGCAATAGCCAGCCCGGGTCAGCGGCTCTCCACGCTGTCCGGAACCACCCCGGTGCACCGCAGGCACCGGCACGAGCCCCGGCAGAGCCCCCCTGGGGCATCCCCGTCCCCCACTGCCCCACGCTGGGGCTGGGCTCCCTCTGCTTCATCACTTGGTTCTGCCTCGGGAAGTTGCACGGGGAGCCTGGGAGAGCTTCAGTTCTGGAGTTTCTCTGCAGTTTACCAAAAGAAAGACTTTTTTTCCCCAGTGGCTCTGGGCAGCTCCTTTTCTGTTCTTTGTAACCATTTCCCATGCATAAACCTACTCTCTAATCATGTCCAAGCAGTTGGCCCTGAGTTTTATCCAATGTTTCTTTTTCAAATGTCTAGAGGGAACTGTTTTAATAAAATTGTATTTAATTTAATACAACTGTATTAAATACAACGTGTAATGTGTCCCAAGCCAGCAGCCCCCCTCTGCTCCTTCATCCAGCAAAGGAAAAAGAAACAAAACACATAAGAATATCCCTTAGAAAAGTCATGGCCATAAAGGGGCCAGCTGGCACAGGACGGGGAGCTGGGGGCACCCCAGGGGAGAATGGGCAAGGACCCGCTGTCAACCCAGCAGTGTCCCAGGCTGTGTTCCCCTCCAAGGGCAGAGGAGAAACCGTGGCTCTTCCCAAAGCCTGAGCAAACTCTGAGCTGTTCAAAACTGATTAATAAGAAGCTCTTGCCTGTTCTCAACCAGCCCAGCTCCCGAGCGCTCGTTAACCATCGCAGAGGAGGGAGCGAGGCTGGCACCAGGCAGGAGGCAGGCAGCGTTTCGGGTGCCAGAGGCAGGCAGACTCCTGCCTGCACCGTAGCTCCTGCCTGTCTCTGGAACCATCGGTGGCCCAAGCAGGAACACCGTGCCGGCGGCAGAGCCGGGAATACCGCCTGGCCCCGGGGCACCGCAGGCGGTCGTAGGGTCACTGCGGCAGAGGCGGCTGAGAGCAGCCTTGCTCCACGCTGGGCTTGGTGCCGTGGGTCCCTGCCGGGGTTCTTCTACAGGACCTGATAAAATCTGGCTATTCCATACGTGAGCAAGCAGGGGGCTGGTTTAGTGCAGTGAATTCAGCGCAGCTGCACTAAAAACTGCATGACCGGCTCTGACGACTGAGCATCCCACCCTGGCTTGCAAAGTAAATGACAGGAGATTTAGGGCTTATTTTTCCCTGTGTCACCTGCAGTTGCATGCACAGGCACTGTCGGAAGAAGTTGGTTTAAAGGTGGCCAGTGCAGACCCTCCTTACCCTCGTCCACCCTTTGCACGAGGAGCAGCACCGTGTTTCTTCTCATTTGCACATCACTCCCAAGCTCTGTGGACCTGTGGGAACTGGGGCAGGAGTACTCCAAAATAAAAAAAAGCAAACCCAGCATCGCCCTGGTGTTCCTATCCCTCCCGGCTGGATGCTGGGACCTCGGGGTCCCCCTGAGCCCATCCTCCAGTGCAAGGCCAGTGCTTGCTCCCGTGCCGCGCCGAGTGCCATGCGTGGCTGCCGCAATTAGGGCTATCTGGGTTTCTTCGTAGCTGCAGGACAACATTTTTGAAGGCAGGACTTTGATCTTATTTCCTAAGAGTTTCTCTTTCCCTTTCTTTTCATGTGTGTTTTCCCTGTTTTTTGTCTCATTACTCAGGTGAAGGCTGATGTTCCCCAAGGCAGCCGTGCCAGAGCCGCAGTCCCCGTCTCGCCCCCCGCCGCAGCCTCAGCCGCCGCAACCCGGAGGCACATGGACGGGGCATCATTTCGTCTTGGAGCAAGTTCGTCCGTGGGCCTCTCCTGGGCAGAGGCTGCCAATTACGCTCAATACACCGAGCTCTGTCAGATCAGGTTCTTGTCAGGGAAAACACTGCGCTGGGGTCCTTCTTCCCCCCCTTTTTTTTTTTCTGTGGTTGCTTTTTTCTTGATGTTTTTAATGATTTTTTGCAAAGGAGCCTTAACGATGGAGATGAGGACGCTGCTCATGGGTCCCCACACGCTGCTCTGGCTCCCAGTGGCACCGCTGCACCCTGGGGACCGTCACCCCCCAAGTGCCGGTCCCCCCCCGCAGGCGATGGGGACAAGAACCGGACAGCCCTGCAGCCTGGGGCATATGCCACCAAAGACTGGGCAGCCACAGGGAGGCTGCCAGCCTCTCGGGATGTGCTGTCAGCTCAGCCCCTGAGTATCAAAGTCAGCCCGGATAAATAACTAACTAAATCTTGTCCCCTGAACATTAGCATTTCTTCTTAAAACAGGCCCAGCCTTCTCGTAGCCGTAATCCTCCCCAATGCCAATCTCTGATTAAAACTCTGGTGCTGAGTGAGTCGTAATCCTTGCCACCTCAAGGCCATTTTATTATTATTATTATTTTTTATCCATTAAAACCTGTTTTCTCTAAATGAAATAAAATAGGGGCAGAGATAACAAAACTCATTGCTTTTTCATATATATATAAAAGAAAGAAACATTTTGCATTAAAGAAAAAGTTAATAAATGGCCGAGCCCCAACAGATGGGGGTGTGTGTGGAATTTGCATTTTTCAGATTAACATGCACGAGCGAAGATAGAAAACGCACTTGCCCCGGGGAAATAATTTGAGAAATCTTTGCATATTTTATTTAAAAGCATGCCGCGTTAGGCAGGGTAATAATGCAGAGCGATGGTGATTAGGTTAGGCCTGGAGGGATCGCAGCCTGGGACCCTCCCTCCTCTCTCGCTCTGTCTCATCCCCCCTCTGAGCCCCCCTCAAACCCTTGGTATTACACCCCAAACACCCAGCCTGAAAGCCAGCCCCGTTGGGGGGTTAGTGCATCGGTGGATTTAGCCCTGTGGATTTGGGGCAGCTCCCGCTGCGTGGTCCGTGCAGCTCCGAGTGCCGGCAGCGAGGCTCGGGATGCTCCAGCCCCACGCGTGTCAGTAACTCGAGGAAATCCTCCCTCTGCGTTCAGCCGTCTCGCAGGTGAGGTGCCTTCCCCGGGGCTCTGCAAAACCCCTGGGATTTACAGCATCCCGCAGGAGCGGTCAGGGCTCCCAGCGCCCCCGATCCCGCAGGCTGCTTGGGAAATCCCAACCACGGAGTTCGGATCCGGCAGCACCGAGGTCCCGCTTCTGCAAGAGCGGGCTCAGCTGGTGCGAAAGCGTTTGTACCGTCATCTGCTGTTTGAAGTCAGGTAGTAAATCAAGGCTCATCCCTTAAAGTGCATCTCAGCCTGGGAACACTGTATGCGGAATATGCTTTAAAAATGCATGGCCTTTGTTGTGGGGATTCGGGCAGCTTAAAAGAAATTGGGTGATCTCTCATCAACTGCTTCCGCTGAAGCGCTAACAGCCTGCTCATCACTTTTATAGATCTTCAAACCCCTGGATCTGAAAGCGCTTGACAAAGGTGTTTTGTCTGCCATCCCACGGCCCCACAGAAGGGGAAGGTGAAGCAAACTGCACGTAGCAAGCCTGCAGCTGGGTGCCAGCGGCCCCTCGAAGCCCCCAAAAGCCATTCCCCCCTCGGGCTGCAGCAATGGGCAGCCTTTTCCCTGCTCCAGGGTTTCACCCCCTGCACAGCCCCGCGGCGTGGCCCAGCATCGTCTCGCAGGGACCGCGCTGCTCCGGTCCTTGGGGTTTCAAACCATCCTTTGGATTCCTCCTTGCTAATTAATACCTCGCTCTGGCAAAAGCCCGGGCAGATGGAGATGCCCCTCCAGAAGCCCACCCCTTGGCAGCACAGGAGCTGAGCCCCCGGAGGGTGACTGATCCTACAGCTCCCATTAACACCAGTGGTGTGAGGTTGGGTTAAAACCTGCCGTGCAGAAGTCTGAAGATGAAAGTCCCCACAGCTGTGCAGTTTAACAGGGTGATAATTGGGCAGCGGGAGGGGAAGGAGCATAAATAGGAGGCAGAGCAGGGACAAGGGTATTTGCACTGAGCTGGAGGTTTCTTCCTTTGGGGGGGACTGGGGTTTGGCCCCTGCAGTCCAGGGGTGTCTGCAAGGTGGGCTGCTCCTCTGTGCTCTGCTCTTGCTGGACAGGGAGTGGGTTAATGGTGCAGATCCTATGGGATATCTTTTCCCAAGGGGGCTCATCCCATTCCTGCTGATGGGAAGGTAAATGAAGGGAGAAGCCCAGAGGTCTGTCCTGCCCAGGGATGAGCAAAGCTTTGCTTTCCCGTCCAGCTGATGCGTGCCAAGCCTGCAGCCTCCCCTCAGGTCAGGGATGCTGGGCTGGGGGCTGCGCGCTGCTGGATACAGCCAGAAGCTGAGCAGACCCCAGCAGCAAAGGTAGCACTGGGAGGAACTCTGCAGTCCTACCGAAAAGGGGTAAAAGCACCAAAACCATGGCCATGATGCTGCTTTAGCCTTGAAAAAATCTTCATCTCTTCTTTAATGTAGGCCTCTTCATTCTGGCATTTAAAGCTTAAGGTCTCATTTGGCACTTTTTTCCAGGTGATGAGATCTTGCAGTTATTTAAGAAATGCTTCAGCTGGGGGCTGCAAGGAAGACAACCGTGTGCACTGCAAGAAAACAGCTTGGAGCAGCCAAACCAGCCTGCCCGAGAGCTGGAGCGCTGCCCTGCTCAGCCCATCTAGAGGGGTTCCCAGGTGCTCGGCAAGCCCCTCAAGCCATCCCCGTCCCTTCGCTGCCCACCGGCACCTCCTGCAGCCTCCAGAGCCGGCTTGAAACATGGCAAAAAACCTCCTCCCTGGCAAAACCAGGCCCTTGGAAAGCTCCTGCCACTTCCCTGGCTTTGAAATCTGACCCAGAGCCTGGCGCTCTCCCTGTCTGCTCCCATTATTAATAAACTTTGAAGGGCTCCCTTCTGTCCTTAATGAGATTAGTGTTATTTTCATGCATTGCTGCAGGGCAAAGGACTGAAAAAGTGGCTGATCTGTAAACTAAAGGGTGCTAATCTATAGAGGGTGGGTCCCCCCATTCTCATGGCCTCGGGGGCTGGGTGAGAGTAATCAATTAAAAGAGGGGATTAGAGGTGCTGTGGTCACCTACTTTATTGAGGTCACCCTGACACCCTCCTGAAAGCAGGCAGCCGTGGGCACGCTGTGCTGGGTCCAGCCCGGTCATTGAGGCTCTTAGAAGGCAAAAAAAAAAAAAAAAAGCCTTAATCACCAGCCCCTGTTTACACTCTGGACCCAAAGGAGCAGTAGGGGAAAATCTGTTGTTAATATATTAATGGGCACAATTTGCTTAGCGGGTCTGTCTGGGCTTTGTAAATTAATGCTAATTTAAAGCACAACCTCACTGTCTTTTTTTTTTTTCAACTTTATTCAAGCGCTTTCATTTTACCATGAACTTGGGAAGGAAAAATATATGACCTGACCAAATACGGTATTACTTTTGCTTTGGTTTCATAGAGGTTGTTTTAAATGTGGATTATTTTAGGGAAGGAGAGGGTGGCCTGGCTCAGACTGAGCGTATCGAAACATGGTACCAGGGTCCACAATTGTGCACAGAAGAGCTTTTCCCTCTGCGTTTTTTCCTCACCAGAAATACCTTGGGCAGCTTTGTGCAGGGGTTGAGTCGCTGCCCACGCTCTCCGCTACCTGCCAGTTAGAAACAAGCCGTGCTGCTCTGACACCGGTGATCACAGTGTGCTCCCAGGATCTCCGTCCTTCCCTTTGGATCGCAAACCTGTGTCTGAAAATGGCCAAAAGCCCTGACCTGCCCCCAGCCCATGTTTGGGAAAAGGAGGGAGCAGTTTGCATGCTGTGGGACTTGGTAATTAAATGCTTCTTTGCGACGAGCAGGAGCCTCGGAGCATCCCGGGCCGGGGACTGTGACACACCTGAGCTCTGGGGAGTGGGATGCAGCACATCCCTCACCTCTCCTCTAACGTCATTCCCTTGGGACATCACAGCCACCCCTGGGACACCCTGGGCCATCGGTCGACCACCAGCCCAGCGGTGCTTTCCATCGCAGGCAAGCCGTGCCGTGACCGCAGCCGGTTTGCAGCGGGCGCGGGGTGAGGACGTGGGCAGCGGTGCTAATTAGCGGTGCCGCGGTTGTCACCCACAGACATGGCTTGGTGGCATCGTGCTAACGCTCATCCACCCTGAGCGCCGGTGAGGAGCCGGTGGGACGTGTCGCTGCCGCTGTAACGCGTCCCCCGACACCCTGCGGCACCCAAGCGGGGTCCAGAACTCCCCCCCGCTTCCCGGCGAGGACCCTCTGATGCTTCTCTCCTCACTTCCACGTGTGAACGGGATGTCAGTTTGGTTTTATCCCAAGCCCTGTTCCTGTCTCAGTGATAGTTATGGGGTGCTAAAGGGATTAGCAGCCCCTGCCGTCTGCTGGGTGGGCACGGTGCTTTGCTCCGGCAGGTAACACGGGAGCAGCAATGCAGAAGCGGAGACTGCAAAAATCGTTACCTTAATTTCAAGACCAGCTTTACACAATGGAGAAGCCTGACAGTATGGGGAGAGACAGCTCCTGTCCTGGGCGCTGGGGTGAGTGTTAGGCTCAGAGAAAGGAGCTTTTCTTAAAACGAGGGTGGGCAGCGTGCACCAGGAGCCAAGACTGTGCTGGATGCCATGAGGCTGCGGTCTTGGGGTGGTGAGGGAAAGGCATGTGAGCATCCCGAGTCACCGGTCCTGGCGGTCACAGGACTGCTGATCTCAAGGGGGGAGGTTGTGGCTCACCCCATTCCTGCCCCCCCGGGGAGATTCCCCCTCACCCTAGCCTTGTGTTGGGGCAGTCGGCACCAGCTCCTGGCGCGGCACTGTGTCCGGAGCTCGGAAATAGCCGTAAGGGAAAACCAGCTGGTCCGGTGGCTCACGGCATGGGCTTGGAAGGCCCCAAGTCAGGCAACTTAGCAGCTGCTGTTTGCTGTTAACACGTCATAGGATTTTGTGTAAAAACAGGAGGAATAAAGGATTTCTTTTGGGAAAGTAATAAGAGGGCAAGGAACCAGGCTGGTTGGGTGTCGGGGGGGCTGTGACCCACTCTGACTAGCGACAGACATTTATTAAACTGTCAGATATGTCAGTCCTATCTGAAGGGCACCCACAGCCCGTCCCACAGCGCTAAAAGGACTCTCTGGGGCCTCGGCCCCATGGCCACGCTCTCTGCCGGTCCTTGCTCACTTCTTTCACCCCTTGGTGCAGCTCCGTGCCATTTCTTTTCAGATCCTTCATAACTTGTGCTTTTTCTTTCTCACGTGCAGCATCGACAGCCTCACCGTGGGTGCCTCCAAATGAGCAGTTACAAACAGCAGCAGCCGTCTAGGATGGGCTGGGAGAACCCCTGGGTGCAAGGTCTTGGCTGCACGACGTGACCGGGGCTGGATCCTGCTCTGCGGTTCCCCAGGCTGTTGCAATTATCCCCTGGGGCCGGAGAGGCCGCTGGGGACACGGTGGCTCTTGTGCCACCCTCAGCATCTCCTCTGAGCCCAACCGCATCAGTGGTTTTGCATCCTCAGCTGCGTCCCAACATCCCACCTCCAGCCTCCGCGGGGTCCACACCAGCCTGAGAACCGTTGCCGCTCCCCCCGGGAAAAGAGGGGCTGCTTCCACCCCACCTCCCGCATTGAGCCCCCAGGAGGGGACGACCGCCCCGGAGGGCTCTTGCTGCAGAAAAGCCCCTTCTGGTGAGCCTGGAGGGGGGGGGGACACCCCTCTGCACCCCCTCCAGCCCCGCCGCTAAACCCTCCCCTTGGCAGCGGGTTTAATCCTCGCAGCCACGGGGTCCGGGCTGCATTGCCATGGGCGCTGGATTAGGGACCGGCCCCGCAGCCCTCCTTTGTCCTCCCTATTGTGGAGCATTTTGCTCGCCTCTGCTTTAAACCTTGTAACCATTTTGCTGCCTTTTAAAACCGGCTTGAATAGGGGGTGGGATGGAGAGGGGCTGGGGGGGGGAGAGGAGCCGAGGCTTTGAGGTTGAAGAGAAGCATTCAGGCTGCAGCTGCCCCGTCTCAGCACATTCCCCGTGACCCCCACGGGCACCGCGGCGGCCACCGAGCATCATTGGCAACTCGGCCGCTCCGGGACAATCCACCTGCTTGCTCAGGACAAGCACTTTCATGCCTATTGGGATTAGAGATTTTAAGTGTCGTTCCAAATTGTGCGGATAAACAGTCTTGTGAAAACTTGTTATCGTGGCGAAAAGGCCCCCGCCACCACCCTTAGTCCCTGGCCTTTTGTTTGGGCAATTTTTATTGCCGGATTGGATTTGATGAGGTTTAAGGTTTATTCTTAGGACTCCATTGAAGAGCTGATCCTTTGTCTCCCACCGTGGAGCGTGAAGAATATGAAACGTAGGCAAAAATAAATCTGCTTTTCACACGCATTAGCCCCTGGTACACGCAGGGACCACCAAACGCAGCTGAGAGCCGCGGCAACCCCATCCCTCTGCCCTGGCCCCCGCCTGCATGAGGTTTGCTCCGGCCTCACCGGGCTCCGCACCCTCTCCCCAAATCCCCTCGGCCCCCACCAAGCGGGGACAGACCCCCCACGGCTGGTGGCCATAGGTGACCTTCTCCCAGTGCAGTCCGAACTGCAGGAGCCAGGCAAGGGCTGGTTCGGCGATACAGATTTAGGAGGTGCCGGGTCTGCAAAGAACCCCAAACGTGGCCAGGGGGGGAGAGCATCCCTCCCTGCCCGCCCCCTCCAAAAAAATCCAACCCCACTGGCAGGTCAGTCCCTTAATCGCTTCATTTATCACCAGTCACTTCGGGAGAGATTAATCAGCAGGGTAATTCCTGAGGAAAGGTTGCTCCAGGGGCTGCCTTTCATTTGAGAGAAGCTCCCTGCGAGTTTCACCTTTATTGCGGGGAACCTGCTCCGACACGCTCCGCACCGGCACGGCCGCGGCCGCCCAAGCACCGGGGACGAGCCCGCGCCCCGGGCTTCGTCCCCACCTCGTCCCTGCAGCCACAGGGCTGCTGCCGGGCACGGGGCAAGGCTCGTGCCCGGGCTTCGAGCTGGTGACTCCTGAACAGCCTCCGGGGCAGTTTTGGCAGCACCGGGAGCCGGCGGCAGGCGTCTGGCACGAGCTGAGAGGCTGAGTTTCTGGAGAGCCTGGAGCCGGAGGCAGAAAATCATGCAAAACTTGGTGGATTGGGCTGGTTCCAAGCAAAAAAAAAAAAAAAAACCCCAACCAAAAAAAAACCCCAGGGCGTGCAAAACCTGCTCGGAGCTGTACTGGAGCAGGGCTGGCCTGGAGGAGCACAGCCTGTTTCGAGTGATGCCTCTCCCGGTGGCTCCCGCTGTGGTGCTGGGAGGTCTCCGGACCCGACCTCTCCGCCTGCCAGGTCCCACGCACACGAGCTGCCGAAGGAGGTTGCACGCTCAGGTGCAGCCCTGCCTGACGCACGCCAGGTCACCACGGTTGGACAATTGGACCTTCAGGGGACCCCAGCTCCCCTGCAAGAACCTTGGGCATGACAGCACGTCTTTACTGCTCACAGCATCTCTTCAGCCAAGCCTCATCCCCTGAATGCCCGACCCTTAAATAAGAGTGAAAACTAAATAATGAATTTGGAGGGAGAGAGGAAAAATTGAGTGGTGGAGAGGTCAGGGAGGAGAAAGCTCTCCTCTGGCAGGGCTTGAAAAGAGATGGCAAGTGAGCAGGATGGGACAGGAGCGTGCCGTCTCCACGCATTTAGGATGCAGGATGCCCTCGGTGGATACCTGCTGCCTGGACAGTTGTCCCACTACGACATACCATGTCCGTGGGAGGGACAGCAGAGGAGGAGAAGGACAAAGGCTCAGCCTTCGGGAGGCAGGACACAGTGCCGGAGTCAGCTTGGCTGGAATGCCCAAGCCAGTGCCACAGACTCAGGACACTTCTTGGCACACTGTCCCACCGGGTAGGCGCGGGCAGGGTCAGCATCGTGCTCCTGGGGCGGGGGGTGAGCCTGTCCCCCATCCGCTGCATCGCTTCCCACTTTGCATCTAGCATGATGATTCCGTAGATACCCAGTGATGTTCTAGCTCCTCCTGTTTGGATAAAATATCTGTAATTACATGCATGCCTAATTTGAATTATTTCCAGAGTGCAATTCTAGCGCTTTGGACCTTACTAAGCAACTTGGCAGGAGACGCCCTTGTCAATGGGGAGAAGTTAGGTGGTGGCACTTCTGCTCTTTGGGTGGGTGACCAGCATGGTCACTGGGTGACCACCACAGGGTGCTAACGGCTCATTCCCAGCACCCTGAGAGGGTCTTCCCTGGGGTCCGTCAGGGTCCCGAATCTTCTTTAGATGTCTGATCCCATAGAGAGGAATAGAGAGGGGGCTTTCTACACCTGCTCTTAGACCTGCCATGGTCATCCCCATTTTGAACCTGGGAGGTTAAAATTTGAAGTTAATTGATGTGCCCAAGGCCTCATTTGTAGCTGCAGAGACGATGGATGCTTTCCCAAAAGTGATGCTGCCATCAGAAATTGTGGGGCTGGTGGAGAAGGTACTGAGTGACTTTCTTTGGCCCATGCTGGGTAAGACATCAAATTCGATTCTCATCATGGTCCCTTCTGGCCCTGCAGTCGATGGGCTCAGAAGTGGGGTTGGCCAGCAAACAAGAACTGTTTCATCAAATGTTCAAGGTTTTAAAACTTGGTTTTCTTCCAGCGTGCAACCCAACTGAGTCCTTTTGAAAGTTTTCCATGGCGAGCCACCCCGACGCGAGCATGTCCCAAAGAGCTGGGGGCTGCGGGCAGAGCCCACCACGGGCAGCAGAAACCTCCGCACTGCAGGCAGGGTGTTTTGGGGGGGCAGCCCGCTTCCTAGCAGGTCGGCATGTCCCAGCGATGACCATGTCCGGCCCCGAGACCCCCTCCCGCTGCCTGCCCCCTGCACCCCGATCCCCCAGCGCGGGCAGCCCCCAGCCCGCTGCTCCAGCGGGTCCCTGCCTGCCCGCTGCCCGCGCTGTCAGGCAGCATTGTCTCCGCATGGCGGGTTTCTTTCTGTGCGGGAGAGTTGTGCATCCCCTCTTAGCTGTGCTCAGCAGCCTTTCGCTGTCACATTGCGTTATTTGCTCGATGAGAAGTGACTAATGAACCTTCCTCCCTTCTTCCCCTGCCTGCAAAATTCCCGGTAGGTGACCGGCATCGCTGGGGCATAGGAGGGGGACAGCGGGCGAGGGGACCCCAGAACTCAGCACCCATCGCTGCCCCCCCCTGCCCACCAGCATCTGCAGAGGCAGCATGAGAGGCTCGGGGATTGGGAAGTGACATCTCAGCTGGGTTTCAAAGGCATGTCCCGATCCCCTCCTGCGGATAGCGTGGGGTGGGCATCTCCCCACTCGAGCTCCTGCCCGCTGCTGGTTTTGGGGGCGAGGGTCCTGGCAGGGCTGAGCCCCTCGTCCATGGCACGACAGCCCCCCCTCGCCGTTTCCCCCAACTCTTAATTCGTTCTCCATTATTTTTGTCTTCCTCTCCTCCCCCTCTCCGTCTCAGCTGCCTGATGAATGAAGGATGGGTTTTTAAGCCTTTTTTACCCCCAAGGCCCGCAGCTCTGGCTTGGCTGCTATCGCTGGGATAAATGCAGGCTTTTCGGCCCGGAGCAGCATGCGGCAGAGCCGTGCCGCCCCCCCCGCGCCGGGTTATCAATCCCCGCTCAGCATCGCCAGCGCCGGGCTGGGTCCTCTCCACTGGGAGCCCTTTTCCTACCCTCTGGCCACAAGAAAGACCAGTGTGGCTTAATTCTGCACAGTATCAACACCAAACAGACTCAGCCCGACGCTACTGGCTTCTCTTAATTCGTCTTTGTATTCCTCGTTTTTCATGAATTTTTAAAAAGTTTCCATTTCTCTCCGCGCCTCCGTCTTATCCGCCGGGTTTCGGTGGGTTTGCGGGAGCGTGCGTGCCCCTGTGCCTGCCTGGGCTCTGCATCCCCCCTCCTCGCCCTCCCGGAGAAAACAAAGGAGACGGAAAGTCAGCTTGGATCTCCCCACCCTGGAAAGTTTTTGGATGGCTTGAGAAATAAAATCTCTCACAGCTCAGCAGATGAAAGGGCCCGCGTGGTTATCAGATCCACGCCGCTCGGGTCCTGGCACAGCCCGGTGGCACGGTGCTCTCCCTCTCGCCGGCAGCAGCCGCTCCTCCCGCCAGCATCACTCAAACGTAAAAATACAGATGGTGCCACTTGCAGGGCAGGGCTGGAGCCGTGGGGTGGAAGGAGACTTTTGGAAAGCAAACCAAAATTATCTGAGTCCTCGATGGACTTAAAAAAAACCAAATGCATTTCTTTGCTGTTTTGTTCTACTGCAAAATGCAGCCTCCATCCATGACTGGGAACTGGAAGCTGCCTTCTCCCTCCCGGCCCTGTCCGGAGAGCAGAGAAATTAAGGCAAGATAGAAGAAAATGGAGATTCCAAGATGGAAAACACAGATAGAGCCCATGAACGCAGCCAAGCCAGGCTTGTTCAGAGCTGGCATTTCGGTTTCAATCTAAACACAGATAAGCTGGGAGCTTCCCTCCACCCACCCCGACCTGAGCCTTCCTCCGCTTCCAGCAGCACGCAGCATCCCAAGCCCACGGGGAGCTCCGTGGCCGGTCCGGCCGTCCCTGGGGGGGCCACTGCTTCCAGCCGGGCTAAGCCTGGCTCCGGGGGTCTGCAGCCCCGGGGATTCGTGTCTGCAGAGGGTGGCAGCGGCAATGCCGCGGTCCCAAATGCGTCACAGCTGAGCTGGAGCCCGTCCTCGGCAGCCCCCAGCCCCGTTCTAATGTGCAGCAGCCCCCTGAGCATCGTCTCCCCCGTCCCGGGCAAAAGGAGCCAGCAGACCATTGCGGCGAGCCCTCTTTGGGGCTGGGGAGGTGTTTCTTGGCTGTCCAAGCAGAACCTTTGTTTTTAAGCCCTCAATCAAATGCTCATAGACAGGCAGCTTGCGTGGCACTCAGATTATTATTCCCTTGGAGGAATAAAGTGCAGCATTGAGGCTTCTGGGATTCAAACCAATGGTTCCAGGGCTCTAGATATTTCAGTGCTGATGCTTAAAACCAGGAAGGCATTCCCTCCAGCAAGACAGCCACTATATCATACAGGGAACGCGCTATGAAATAATGATGTACAACTGGCCTTGAGGCACTCTTTGCAGCTTGATTGGCCTCAATGGCAGAAGAATAACCGAGAGTTTATTGCTTCTCTTCTAGTGATCTTTACTCCCAGCTGTTTTCTCAGGGGGGCCTGGATCCCTGTACCTCATCCGAAGAGCTGCTGGCGAGGCGCTGAGCACAGCCAGTTCCCGGGATGGGGCTCTGCTCTTGCAGAGTGGATCCCTGCAGGAAAATCCCCCCGACCTCTGCCCAAGGCAGGCGATGAGACCTGGGCATGTCTTAGACCCCTTTCCCCCTCCTCCTGCGGGTGCAGTGAGCTCCTGGAGCAGCACCCAGCACCCTTGGCTCCAGCACCCAACCATACTGAACAGAATGCACCCAGCTGCTCGTCCCTTCGCACCACATCCCCTCCACCAGCACCCAAACTGCCCAGCGTGCCCGCGCCTCGGTGCTGCACCTGGGCAAAGCCCCTGCGACGGCAGCGATGCCCGAGAACCGATTTCTGGCCACTGAAATCCCTGCTGCCTGGGCAGGAAAAGGGGGCAAAAAGCATTTTCAGGCAGAAAGTTGTTGGCGATCCCCAGCTCCTGGTGCCGTTTGCAGAGGGCAAAGGTTAGATGGTTGCAGGTGATTTTTTCCCTTTTCTTTTGAGGAGCCGTGCTGCAAATAGCCAGATTTCTAAGATTTCTCTATCATTAAAATGTAAATGAAAACAGACACGAAAACAATCTGAATTTCCAGCCGAGTTGCTCTTGCTTAATATTCTACCCCGAAGGGGGATGTGCGGAAGCAACAACATTTCAAAGGGAATCATTAAAGAAGGCAGGCTCAAACTGCGTTTTCATCAGATACCGTGGCAGAGCCGAGCACTCGGGGTCTTGCCCATCCCGCTGCTGCTGGAAAGGACAAGTGGGAAACAGCTTTGGAAAAAAAGAAAAGTCCAAGCCAGAGCGAGGAGGACGCGCACACCATGCTGGGGCTGTGCCGGAGCATCTAGCTGCCTGCCTGGCCGGCGAGGGTCGCGTCCCAGCGAGGTTCGGCTCCGGCTGCGGGCAGGCAGGCAGCGCGTGGGGCTGTGGGTGCTCCGGGCGCACGTGTGCGGGTGCACGGCTGCAGCGTGATGTGTGCGAGCCTGCGCGATCGAGCTGGGACAATGCCCGGGTTTTAATGCACCCTGAGTTTTTAGAAACGTCCTGGAAGGGCAGCGGGGTTTTGCGATGCACGTTAACAGTGCAGGCAGGGGGAAGACCCCAATACTTCCCAAACCTGCCTGCAGTCTCCATCCATCCCAAGCTCTTGGCATCAGTGCTGCTTTGTTCTGTTTCAAGCAGGAGGCTGGGGTGACGGTATTTATACTGCCAATGTAATGCATTTAAAATTAAATACAAAATATCAGGGAGGGAGAATAGCTTGAAAAAATCGCGTGAATCTTGGTCCAGACATGCACCAGAGCACCTGGGGTAGGGAAAGAGCTGAGCGGTTTTGAATCCTGAACACGGTACTTGCTGCCCCAATAAGCTGAAATGTCAGCAGCGCTCTGGCTCGGCTGGCACGGAATAGCTCAGAGTGCTGTTGGGTTTATATTTAGCTTTCACAGAGGTCACCGACCAGCGGCTGCGCAGAGGCTCGCGGGGTGCAGGACCACTTCAACCAGCGTGGTGCAGGATGCGGCCCCGGTGCCGGACTCGGCTCGTTGCCTGGCCAACAGCTCCGGGGCAGTGCTGCGGGACGGCTTTGGCATCACTCTGGGACAGTCCCCAAACGCTGCAGGGACAGGTCCGGCACCCAGGGAGGTCTGTCCCAGCAGACGTTGCTGGAAGAGGAGGGATGCACCGAGGCTCAAGGCCACACACGAGCCCCCAGGACCTGCCTCCAGCCCTCAGGTGCCCACTGCTCGGTGCCACTTACCCAGGGCTGCAGGAAAACGAAGCCTGGCTGTGCAAGGAGCATCTCCCTGCTAAGAACCAGGAGCAGCAAAGGCATCCTCTGCTCAGAGCTCCCTCCAGGCCACCCGTCTGGGCATCCCATGGGTGATGCTCACCAAGCAGGAGCAGAGCAGGTCCCCTTCGACCCCTGCCCCGGACCCGGACCCCCTTCCTTTTCCCCACTGCCTCCCTCCTCCATGCTTCCCAGCCGTCTGGAGGGGGCTGCAGGATCCGTGCCGCTCCGTGTCAGATAAGGGGGCTGCGTGGAAAAGGCTCTCAGCCGCCTGGCTCAGATGCCTGCAGGCAGGACAGCTGAGCCCGGCCCGGGGTGCAGCAAGGACAGAGCCCCTCTGCTCCCCGCCACCCTCCCAGACCTCCCAGGCAGCGGCAGGTGCTCCCGGCACGGCGGCACATATGGATCCTATAAGGGCTGAGATCATCTCTCTGGGCAGCCTCAGTCCCCCGTGCACCGGGGAGCAGCGGGGAGGGACGGTGGGACCCCAGGGCTGCCCGTGGAGCCCCTCGCCACGCCGGGTCCGGCGTTTGGGGCGAGGGGAGCAGCCCCGGCTGGGCTCACCCTGCCAGCCGAGGGCAAAGGAAAGCCCTTTTCCTGCCGTAAACCGAATACGTGAGATCTGCAAGTCTCCAAGATGCAATAAACAGGGGATCCCGGGATGCTTTAAGTGTGTCCCAGCCTGGATCTCTGGATGTTAATGGCCTGAGATGATTAATTTTCTTTTGTATTTTCATGGCATCAGTTATCACATCATTTGATTTTATTTTTAAAGACTTTTTTTTAAGCCCACAAAATACTGGAAAGAGTTAGAATGGATTCAAATTACAAGGTAAAATATTTCCCTCCAAAGCTTCATAAATACTTGATTTTTTTTTTAATGCTATTATTTTAACTTTCAAAGAAAAGCAACGTTTGCCAAATCTTGCTTTGTGCAGTAAAACCAGTCCAGTGTTACAGGGATTTAATATAATAATAACAATAAACTTTCAGAGGAGACCTTAAAAACAAAGGGCCCTGTCTGCTGTGCATGGAAATTCAAGCTCACATGCCCCAGGGTCCATAGGAGCTCGTTTTCCCCCGCGTGCCGGGGAAGCGATCACGTGCGAGCCCCATCCCCGACACGGCTCCCCACTTCTGCCGGCCCCGCACAATGGCCTGATCCGGACCCCACTGGCAATGCTCAGTCTTCCCACCGACCTGGGGGGATTTTGGAGCCGGAGTGTCTCCTCCGAGCCCGAGAGCCACGTTATCCATCTGCGAGCCCCTTATTTACCAAGGGTTGGAAATCCCTGAGGATGGAGATGTCCCCACCATGGTCCTCAGGCGTTGCACCCATCCTGCGCGGGGACAGATCCGCATCTGCAGAGGGAGCTGAGTGCTGGGTGCAGGGGGGTTTGCAGAGTTACAGCCCCCCGGGGTGTGAGTACCCGGGGGGTGCAGAGCGAGGTCCCGGCTCCCCCCAAGCTGGCCCAGGCTCAGCCTTGCAGCTTTTCGTGTCTTTATTGTTTTTTCCCCCTGCAGTTGGTTGGGTTTTTAATTAATTCCCAAATCTCATTTGGGCACCGAAGCTGGGGCTGGAAAAAAACTCTGTCTGAAGTTGATTTTGCAAATCAGCACTGGCCATCTCAAACCAGCTCTGGGGGCATAAGCATCGGGGCTCCCAATAACCGAGGAGGAAGCCTCTTGCTTGCGGAGCAGATCCACCACTTTGATGTACTCCCGCAGTTATTCTTTCATTTCTTGAGCAAATAATCTGGATTTTCACAATATTTACCTTGGAAATAATTATTTGTGTAAAGCATTCGACCAAGATAAACAGAGAATCGCTCGGTCTCTCTGCGGGGCTGGGAGGTCTCATGCTGCCCTAAACCTGCCGGAGCGCGTGCTCCGCGGGCAGCAGCCGAAGGTGGAAAACGGGCCCTTAAAGCCGAGCACACGCGTGTCCTAACGAACCTGAACCCACCGAGGGCTGGGGCCAAACCTCCCGGTAGCCCCGGCTGCAGGGCATGGATAAGGATGGAAAAATGCAGCCGCTCTGCCCTTCATGAATTGCTAACCCAGCCCCCGAGTCTGCAAAAGGGGCTATTGCGTCCCTGAATTCCCACAGATGCAGGGGCTGTAAAGGAGAAGCAGGAATGGGGGAGGAAAAAGGTGAAGGAAGGTTCAAAGGCCCGCTACAGCTTCGGTTTTTCATCTCTAGTTAATCTCTGCAAGGCCTGAGGCAAAGTCACCTTTGGGTCAATACTCAGGTGTTTTTATCTGCCATCCCCATCTGCCCGGAGCTGCCTCCCCATCCCGCCCGATTAGCCGGGGCCGCAGGGCAGGGTGGTTGGGTGCCCGGGGAATTCGGAATCTGGTCACCCCGGTTCAAGCCAGGCTCTCCCGGGGCGGAGGGTAAATCCTGCACCCGCACTGCACCCCAGCGCCTGCGGCTCCCCGCCGCCCGCTGCCCCACGGCCACGGGGAGAGATGGGAGGAGCGGCGCGCTTGAGGTTTTAAAAGCAAAACGGGCTTTTGAATTGAACACGAACGAACTGCCGGTGATGGTACAGCGCGTCGCCCGCTGGCACGTGCCCAGGGATGCAGGAATGGGAGGAGGGTGCCAAGACCCGCGCCCTCAACCTGCCGCTGCTCACCCACGCACCCTGCGGCGAGCACGGGGTGGGCAGGCTTGCGAAGGGGCAATAAAGGAACAAATCCACCTGGGGCTCAGCTCAGAAGCTCCAAGGCTTTTATTAAGGTGTGCAACATGCCCACGATCACACACGTCTGGGATATGACACAGGCAGCAGGCGCTGGACACGAGCGAGGAGGAGGACGGCGAGGCAGCGAGAGCAGCGCGAGCCTTGCAGGGATGCTGCCGGGCTCCTCCGGTCCCCAGCGCCGGGTGCAGGGGCCGGCACGGGCCACTTTGAGCCGAGGGTGCCCTACACCACCAAAATGTCCTTTTCAGGAGCAGAATGTTAGAGATATCCACATTTTACCTATCGGCGGCAGCAGCCCTGGGCAGGAGCAGAGCCCGGCCGTGCCCCGGTGCGGGACGGGAGCAGGCTCAGCGCAGCCCCCAGCCCCACGGGTCGCGGGGGGCTCGGCCGTGATTATGTATTTGCAGCGCAGCAGCATCTAACGGTCAGTGGAAGCCGGGATCTGCCAACGCTGCCGAATTGTGCCGTCCCGCCAGCTGGGCGCTGCACCCTGGCACCAGAGCAGGGTCCCGGCGAAGTCGCGGCCACCTCTCAGCTCCGCTTCTCCGACGGCAGGAAGAAGTCTGGCTGCGGGGACACGGCAGCTCTGAAATCTCTCGTCAGCCTCCTTTTGCAGACAAGACACAAAATTAGTGCCCAGCTTTGCACAGCAACTCCGGGCAGGATGGGGAGCGTGGTCCCCTCCCAGCTGAGCCCTCGGCTTACAGCGAAACCGCCCCGCTGCTGCTCCTTCTGCATCGGCAACTTAACTAGGATACATGTCATATTAACACTTAGTGAAATACAGCAAACAAACACAGCACCTCCTTTTTAAACTCTACTTAAGAAGACTGTTCTTTGTATTCTGTACGCAGTCCTCATTGGATAAAATGTAGATTAGAAAAAAATATTCTCTTTCCTTTCAAATGATAAATTAATATAAACACCAACAGCACAAGTCTGCAAGCAGCTTCCTGATCATGCACCGTGTTAAAGCATCTCCCACGACAGACAGATGTGCGTATATACACACTGGCTGTAAGGAAAAATCTAAATTAACTCTTCTCTAATACTGAATTGAAAAAAAATATATTGGGTTTGAATCGGTTGACACTTAAATTTATTTTTAAGCATTCTGAGGTCACTTTTCAGAATGACTTTTTTTTCTTCTCTCACTCCATCTCCCTGCATGAGTTTAGATCTTATCTGCAAAGCTTTTACACGTGCTTCATTAGGCGGTGCACCCGGGCGAGTCCCGAGGAGCAGCTCAGGACACCTTGCTCACACCGAAAGCACGAGCAACGTTTAGCGGTGGCTGGGTTGTTTCCATATGGGCACACCGGTGCGGGTGCGACGCAGGGGATGAAGTGAGCTTGTGCTTGTGCCCGAGCACGCGCTGAAGTGCTTTGCCCAGGTACGTTTAAAAGCGTCGCTGCCCCGAGACCCTCGCCGCCAGGCGGCTCCCACCCGGGGGGCTCACCACAGGCCCTGTCCCGGCACACGCGTGGCTCAGCCAGGTTCATACAAAGGACCGTAAATTAGATTTAAAAGATTAGCTTCATCACCCCAGGCTCAGCAAACCCCAAGGTCCTGAGGTCTACCCAGCCCGACAGCCCACGGTCCCCAGACCGGCGGGACACGGTGCAGAAGGACACGAGTTCCCGCGCGGAGGTGAAAATCGAGACGAATGGTTTGGGGACTCTCAGCTACGTTGGAGAGAGATGGGAAAGACAGGGCGGGCGCCCAGGCGCCCGGAGAGCGCTCCGCACCCGTGTGCGGCACGGAGACGCCGCCAGCCAGCCCCACGCCGGCCGAGAGGACGAGGGTTGGCACGGGGCAGCGCCGGCGGCACCTCAGGGGCTGGGGGCGGCCGCGCCGGCCGGGCACGCCGGGCCGCGCTGCATGCAGCGGATGAGCTCCTTGCGGTTGTCCAGGATGGTGTCGAAACTCTCCTGCAGCCGGTTCTGCTGGTCCACCACTTTCTGCTGGAGGCCGTGGATCCAGCGCAGCAGGGCCAGGCGCCGGTACATCACCAGCTGGATGTGGTGCTTCTCCTTCTCCCGCTCCTTGAAGCGTTCCTTGTCCTGGAGGTGCTGCACGGCCTCTGCCAGTGCCGGGAAGAGGGTCCCCGGCTCGGGCTCGGCCGCCCCCGGCTGGGGTGGGCTCCCGGGGAGGGGGGCAGCGGCAGGAGGGTCCCAGGAGCTCCCGCAGGTGCTGTCGGGGCTGTCGATGCTGAGGGAGCTGCTGGCGTAGCCGTTGTCCTCCGCAGGGGAGCTGGGGGGCTTGCCGCATCCCCCAGCCGGCTCCTCGGCGGCGGCGTTTTGGCCCCCCGCCCCGCCGACCTCCGCTCCCTCAGGGGGGCTGCGCACCCCCGGCTCGGGGAGACGCGGCCGCGCGGCGCCCAGGCTCGGGACGGCGTCCCTAAGCCGGCCCTGGACCATCTGTCTCTGCATTAATAACAGCAGATTATCGGACGGATTTGTCGTGTTTTCGCTCCGGCTGGAGCCCTCCTCCGGCGGGGACCCCGGCGCTGGCCGGCTCCAGTTCTCGTTGCTGTCACACACCTCTCCCACGAAGTTGGAGTTGGAGTCCTGCCCGTGGCCGGCCCCCGGGACGGCCGTGCCCAGCACCAGGCCCCCCCGGCCCTGCCGGAACGGGGCGTCCGGCGCGCAGACGGCAAACATCTCGCCGGTCTCCTGCCTGCAAGAGAGACACGGAGCCATAACGCATCTGCGGGGTACGCGGGCTGGCACAACCAGAACTCTGACCAGCTACGGCGAGATAAAATATTTGTTTACTTTACCTGCCTCTCTTTAAAGCTACTGAACCCAAGTCATGGGCTCATCCTTTCTCGGCGTTTGGCCACCGCTCTCGCGTTTGGCCACCGCTCTCACCATGTCCCCAGGCAACATCGCCCAGGGGCAACTTCTCACCTAATGCAAGAAGCTCAGGGCAGGGGTCTTCCACCCTGCTCTCCTCCCTGTGAGCTCCTGCCCAAACCCACGCTTCCGTGGCATCCCTTGGGTGCCTGTCAGAGGGCATTGCAGGGCGCGGGCGCTCGGCCGGCACGCTCTGCTCCAGCAGTGTTAGCGCTTGCGGTAGGTGCAATTAATTCAGTGCTGGTAAAGGTTTGCTTGGAAGGAGCTGCTTTTCCAACAGCAATAAAATGTATTTAAGCAGGTGAGACTGCCTGGGCTCCTCTGCACAAACTCTGCCATCTCCCCCGAGTCGGGCTGTGGGTCGGGTTTGGTGTCCGACCGGTGACCCCGGCCGGGCCGCTTCCTTCTCTGCAGGACCGGGAGCAGACGGGACCAGAAAAGGAAAGGTTCACCCAGCATTTCTTGCCGGGTCATTGGCGGTGAGAGCCGAGCTCCGAGCTCTCTCCCATCTCGCGTGAAGGGAAACCCATCGAGCGTCCCGGTTTCACCCCTGGAAAGCAGCACAAGAGGCAGGAGGGCTCCGGGGCGCAGCGTGCCCAGCGCGGGGCGTGGGACAGGGGCTGCAGCAGTAACGCCGTCCCGGCCCGCCACAGCGAAGAGCCGTGAAGACCCACCGCGGTGCACGCGGCCCGACCCCCCGGTCCCACCGCTGGCCCGTTATCCCCAGCGGCGGGCACGATGCCCGGGGCTGGCGAGTTTGCACCCAAGAGCTGCCGGTTGCAAAAGCAAGGCTGGCACCGGAGAGAGGGGAGGGCGAGAGCCTGCGCCCACCCAGGGGGGGCTCCCAAAGGCCTGGCACCCCGACACTGCATCCCCCCTCCCGCAACGAAGGACCGGGTGCCACCGCCATAGAACGGCTGGGCGTGTGTCCCCCCACCCGTGCCAGCCCGGGGCAGTGGGGGGGGGGGACCGTACCGCAGCCCCGGGGGAAGGGCGAGCCGAGGAGCATCCCTGCCCCTGCAGCCCCCCCCTCACTCCCCATACCGGCTGTAGGCGGGGGGGGGGGCAGCGTGGGAGAAGCGGCGGTGGGTGCTCCCTGCCCGCAGCCGCACTGCGCCGGGAAACCGGGAAACGGGAAACCGGGAACCGGGAAATGGGGGCGGGGGGGGGGGGGGCGAGGAGGGGATGGGGGCTCCGGTTCCCGAGCCCGGCCCGGCCCCCGCCGCCCCGGTAGCCAGCACTCACCGCCGCCGCCCCGGGCTCGTTCCTCCGCCGCCGCCGCCGCGGGTGGGAGCGGAAGCGGCCCCGCGTGGGGAGGTGTCACGGCCGCACTTCCGACGGGGCTGCGCCGGGAGCGGGAGGGGGGGGAACGGTGGGACGGGGCTTACGGGGACTCGATGTCTCTATAGGGGCCGGGGGTCTGTCTGCATCCGCAGCATCCCCACGGGAAACAACTTGGCGGGGGGGGTTCCCACCCGTGTCAGCCCGGCCAGGGAGGAGGGTGGGAGAGGGTCTCAGGGTGCAGGGGGCCGTGGGGTGAAACCCCCCCACCCCCCGTCACCCAGGTCCCCAGCGTGGGGTGGGTGCGTGTGGGTGCATCCCGCCGCAGGCGGGGCGGCCGCGTTTGGGACCCACGGACTCCTTCCCGGCTCCCCGTCCCGTGAGGCTCAGCAGGTCCCCGCCGGGACGAGGGGGACGGCGAGACCCACGCTCTCAATGGGGCCTTTATTCCCCCCGCCCAGAGCCGGGGTGTCTGCGTGCTGGGAAAGGAAAAGGCTCAGCAACCATCAAACGGCTCCCACGGCGGCACACGGGGGTCACATGAAGCACCATGAGGGTTTGGGGAGATAAAGAGGCTTTGTGGGGCCGGGGTGCGTGTTGGGGGGTGGGCAGGGGAGAGGCACCGCACGGCGGTGTGGTCGGTGGCCTGGGGCTGGGAGACGGGGTGGGGGCAGCCGGGGTGCCGCAGACCCCCCCCATTACCCACAGAGCTGCCCCGAGCTCTCCGGCTGGGTCCACGCGATGTGGCCGTCACCAGCGTTCCGTGGTAGTTCTGGGATAGACGTGGCATGAGCACAGCGCCGTCATCCCAAGGGCTCTGCAGCCCAAACCCACCCTGTCCGAAGCCGAGGGCTCGGCACCTCGCGCCCACCCTGAGGGGGAGGAAGGAGGGGATGAAGGTGCTTTTGGACAAAGATCCTCTCCGAAGGTCTGGGCTGTTGGAGGTGGGATGTGGGGGAGAAACGCCTAGAGAAGATGTTCCCCCACGACATTGCAAGGGTTCGGAGCAGTAGAATAATGCTAATAAGTGATAAATAAATTCTTTTAACTTCCCATCTGCCTCACAGGCCCCTAGGCAGCCTCTCCTGCTCCGAGCTGCTCCAGCTCCGAAGGCTTCGACACCTCCATCGAGGAGAAATCGGTGGGGTAGGACCGAGAGCCGTAACTGGGGCACTTGGGCTGCAGCACTCCTCCTAGGAAAGCCTGCGATTAAAGAAACAAAACCTTCCCGTCACACAGGAAAGGCAGAAACCGACTCGGACGTGTCTGTGACTAGGCAGGAAAGAAAAAACAGTTTGGACAAACAATGGGCTCAGCTCTGCTCTGCTCTGCCTTGAGCTGAGTGCTTGTTAATGCTAGTTCGTGCTTTGCTCCCATTCGGGGCCTGAACTCAAAGCAAAGCAAAATATTCATCACTGAGAGCAAGGAGGAAAGTTTCATCCGTTCAGGGACCTTCTCCTCCAGTTTACTGAGAGGAGGCACATCTGAAACAGGCCTTTTTCATCACCGGTTTAGACTTCAACAAGCAAAAGAAAACTACAAGTTCAGCTGAAGTTTGGCTTGCGGGACAGGGGCTGGGTTTGCTCCTCTCTCGGCTTTGCTCATCCCCACCCCAGGAATTCCCGTAGGGCCGGTGGGTGCGGACGTGCCGGAGCCTGCTGCAAACCTGCTGCGTTGGCTCCGGCTCCGCTGGCGGGAACCTCCCTGCGTTTGGGGGTTCCTCCCCCAAATGCCGCCCGTGGCGGGAGCCAAGTCGGTGCCGGGTTCACGGAGGGAGCCGGGAGCAGCGTTTGCCGGGGTCTGTCTTCTCACTGGGGTTGGTTTTGCACTGGTGCAGCTCAGATTCAGCCCAGCACCCCCAGCCCTGGGATTATCTGTATCTGATGGAGACCGGAGGGATTTGCTGCTTGCAATGAAAACAGCTCCGTTTCCCTGCGAGCCAACCGTCCCCTCAGTCCCAGCTGCCCCTTGTCCCAAGGACGCTGCCAGCGGGGACGGCTGCGGGGACCCCCAGCGCGGGGCTCAGGAGAGAGGGGACATGGGGACACGGGGAGGGCTGGGCTGATCCCTTTGGGGACAGGGGGAAAGGGAAGGTTTGGAGGTGGAGGGGGCCTAGCGATGGATTTCAGAGTTGTCTCCCCCCTCCCCTTCCCTCACTTTGTTCCAGAAATAAATTAGAAGCTCTCTCTCCAGGAAATTAAAAATAATTTAAGGCTGAGCGCAGGACCTGATGCGCTGGGGTTTCAGAGCTGGGTGTCCTGGGCGACATAAGTGCAGTGCGCCTCGGGGCTCAGAGGGGAGAAGGGTGCTGGGGTGACCCCCCAAAGCCGCTCCAGAAGGCGCTGGTACCAGATTTCTCCACCAAAGCAAGCCCCGGGACTCTGGATGCAGCACCCTTTCCCTGGACTCAGTGTCTGCCCTGGCCGTGGGAGCCCCCTTGCACCCAGGGCACTTCCACGACCGCTGGGACCTTGCACCAGCAGAGACCCGGCACTGCCGTGGGGAAACGCCGGAGATGGGAGCCCGGCACTGGCCGTGCTGGGAATTGTCCTTCAAACCCAGCACCCAGCTCCCCGTTCCTCACACTCGCCCCGTGTGCTGCTGTCTGCTTCTCATCTGCCGTGCGTCCCGCTAACCAATGCAATGTGCCACGGGCTTTGAACAAAATTGGTCCCAGAAAGAGCCCTCGCACTCGGCCCCGTGCACGCGTGATGTCGGCCCATGCATGGCCGTGTCCAGCCCTGCCAGCGGGGACCAGTACAGCAGAGGGAAGGGAAAGGACCTTCGGCATCAGGCAGGGACCTGTGGGCAAGGACCCCGCCGCCTTGCTGGAGAGCTGTGGGGTGCAGGAGTAGGTGAGCGCTGCATTGCTGCTCCCCAGGTTCTGCATGCAGCCCCTCTGCCCAGTGCACCTGCTGCATGCCCACACGTGTGCGTTGCACGCCCGCTGCACACCCACTGTGTGCACACCAGCGCTTGGGCTGGGAGAGCAAGCGCGCGCTGGTGCATGGGGAGGCTGCGTGCAGGGGGAGGCATGTGGGCTGGAGGCTGCAGCGCTAGAAGGAAATGAAACATGTTTTTTTGGGACAGTTCCACATTCTTCCCCTCCCTGGGTTCCCATCGGTTCCCATCTCCCGCCCTGTCCCACATGGGGCACCGGCCTGGCTGTGCATGCCGGGAGCTGGGTAGGACCCCTCGTATGGGTGATGGCCATGGTGGGGCCGTGCTCGGCCACACAGCGATGCTGGGACCGGCTCAGCCAGGTGCCTTCGTGGCCAAGAGCACCCAGGCACCAGCCCACCCAGGACACAGGTCACCCAGGACCCACTGTCCCACCGGCGGACTCAGCCTGGGACCCCAGTGCTGAGATGGGGAACCCGTCCCGAAAGAGTTAAGGGTGAAACATTGCAAAAAAAAGAAAAAAATTACAAAAGAAAAAAGTGCCCTGAACCACATGCGACCTAACCTCCCCAGCGGCTCATCTGAGTTTAATAACGGAGGAGGGAAATCTCCCAAAAAGCTCTCAGAGAAATTAAAGTAAACAGCGTGCTGACCTCCAACCCCGCGCTGCCCCGCTGCTGACTCGGCCCGGCTGCGGCGGCCACCGGCGGCTCGGCATTCGGTGTAATTGTAAACACATTCGGGTAAATATGAGGGGGGGTCGTGGGGGAGTCCCAGGGGAACCGGTGGCCGGGCAGGAGCAGCTCTCCCAGCACCCAGCAGAAACCAGAGCCGAGCATCGGTCAGCCGGGCAAAGATGTGGCCACGGGGGATGCCGTGGACTGACAGCTCTGGGTTGCGTGGCTGTGCCGCATCCCCGGCTGCGAGGGGCTTTGCATGGCCAAGGCTTCGAGTCCGACGTTGCCGGTGGGAACAGGAGCCACTGGGACCATCGCGCTGCCCTGTGACTGCAGGGTTGGGGCTGGAAAACCTAATGTCAGGAGCACTGGTGGGTCCTGCCGGTGGAGGGAGGAGGAGGAGGATGCTATAAAGGGTTTGTCCTCTTGGCCTCACAAAATTTAAAAACAACGCTTTTATTTTCATAGATCCTGGTCACTTTTGTAGGCTGAGGGAAAGAAAAGCAACCCCAAGCTGCACAAGCGCTGGCATTCCTCTCCAGGGAGGGGCTGGCAAAACCGCTGGCCTCAAGGGGGGAAGCGGGAGCTGAGCATCGCTGCCAGCCTCTCCCTGTCCCTGCTCCATCGTCATCCCTGTCCCCATCTCCATGCCTGTCCCCATCCCCATCCCTGTCCTGTGGTGCCCTTGCACACAATATCCCACTGTCTGCATTTCCTCTGGGGTTTTCTGGGGAAAACACCACTCAAAGGCAGAGGAAGGGGGCAGAGGGAGCTGGATCCGGGTAAGCCCCACGCCCTGGCCCTGCAGCCCCAGCCCCAGCACCTGCGCTGGTCCCCGCTGCCTGCCATCTACCTGTAAAACAAATTATATTTCAATCAGACTCAAAGGCAGTGACAGATGCGCTGTATTTGGTGAAAAATGCCAGGAATCCGCAGCCAGATTGGATTTCAGAGGAGCCGGGAATCCTGCGGAGGCCAGACCATTTCCATGGGACTGGAGGTCAGAGCCCGCTTCTCCCAACAGCTCCCAGCCCCGAGGAGCAGCCCTTGGGATGGTACCGGGGAGAGGAAGAGGAGGAGGTGGAGGAAGGAGCGGTGGGGCCAGGGAGCGCAGCGGAGGTGCGAAGGACAAGCCATCGGTGATGGGGACCCAGCTCTGCCCCTGGGACACGCAGCTGGGAGAGACCCCCCTCGCCAAACCACCCGTGTCAGGGGAGCAGCCTCTTTCCTCTTTGCTTTCCTAACTCACAAAACAAGGGTTTCTCTCGGTTTGGGAGATGTGCTCTGCCAAGAAGGCAAAGCTGGCGTCCCGCAAGACGTTTCCTCTGGGGTTTATCCGCTGCTGAGCTACAAAAGGGGAATATTGACGCCAGCTCCACCCCTTCCATCAGACCAGGACCCAAAAATCACCATTTCCTCTTGGCCTGTGAATCACTAATAAACTCCAGACAGAAAGGTCTGATTAGGAAATTGTTTGGGAAATGGAGAGGAAGGGGGAGGGACCGGTGCTCGCCGCCTGGGCCGGTGGCTCTGGGTGGCTTTGCCCCTCGGCGTCACCTCCCTGCGCCGCGGGACGGGTCCCTGCCTCGGGGTCCCCGCGTCTGCTTTGGCCACGGGCCACGTCCCGAGCCCAGCCCGGGGGGCTCTCCGAGCCTGGCTGCAAACAAAGTTCACCAGCAGATGGATTTGCCTGTCTGTGAGGATTTGGGGATGAAAACCGCCGCGTACATTTAAGCGTATATTTTTCGCTTTGATCGCTGTCCATCGGCTGTGCCAGGGCAGCGCCGCTAAATGAAATCCTTCCATCATTCGGTATCTGCGGCTGGGCACTCGCCAGGCTCTGCGCATGAGATCCTTGGCTCCAGCCCGAGCACCGCGCGTCCCTGGGCTGTCTCCTGCCCAAGCCAGACCCGGCCATCGGCTGCTCGCAGCCCGTGACATGGGGATGCTCCGGGCAGGGGGCTCCCAGCTTGCAAATAATATAATAAAGGCAGCAATGCCCACGGATTACAGATCACTGCTCAGCGTGCGTTTGGGAACAGCTGTGCTGTTGTCCTCACCAAAACCTCAACATTTTAGGCAAAACAAGCCCCTGCAGTGAGGCTCCCCTTAGGAAGGGCTGGTGTAACGGGACCCACGCTGCAAACAGCCCCTGCCAGCGCTCGGGACAGCACCATCCTCACCCGGTGCTGGTCCCCGACCACCACGTCCTGCAGCACAGACCTCTCGGGACCATCCCCTCCCTCCCTGCAGATGAAACGGTCACGGCAGCGCAGCTCCCCGCATCCCCCCAACTGCTGCACACTTGTCCTGAAACAGAAATGCTCCACATTTGGACCTCATAATGGAGAAAACTTCAGGATTTTGAAATTTCAGTCTTGGACACAAATCTGATACATTCCATAAATGCTTTAATTTATCCCTTTGTCACAGTATTCGATAAAAGGTTTCGTTTCAGCTGCCCTGCTTTGATTAATAACTGTAACAGATTCTAACCTGAAGGAATCACCTTATATTGCATTTGTGGAAATTAATGTTTGATAGCACATAGTCAGAATTTTCTGATGTGGAAACTGCTCCACTGGAGAACTTTGAACAAGTTCTAATCAAAAAACACTTTAGGTGTTCTTTTGGGTTTTTTTTTTGCCTCAGCTTCCCCTTCACCTATAACAAGTCAAAACATCTGTTAAAATTCAATCAGAGCAAAACTGGCTGAAAAAATTAAAATTCAGAGAATACAACTAAATGACTGTCCACATTGCAGCCAGGTGGGACGGCAGCATGCGGGCTCTGCACGCAGGGGGTTGATCTGGCCGGTGCAGCCTGCGAGAAGCGGGGTCCCGTGGGGGCTGTCCCACCGCCCCGTCCCCACCGCCGCCGCGCTCATCCCTACAGCGCCGTGAGCTGCACGGTCCCACCGGCACCTGCCGGGAATGCCATCACCGGAGACGATGGATGGGATGGCAGCAGCGTGCCAGCCCCAGTGTGGCACGGGGAATCGCTCGGTGTGTGCTGGTGCTGGCCGGGTTCCCCCCAGCAGAAAAGGCCTTTGCGGCAGAAGGCACCTTTAGAACCGAAAAGGACGTTTTCCTTATGCTTGAAATCCTCTGCTTTTTAATAAAAATAGCAACACTGGAATTCCAGGGTTGGGTTTGGTTTCCTTCCTCTTTCTTCCTTTTCCATGGCAGGGTGAGGGGTTTAAATTTCCCTAAGCTGTGACAGAAGCAGAGGGATGGAAAGCAAGAGTGAAAACCAAAATCCTGCGTGCATTTGGGAAGAGGAGGACTTTTCCGCAGGAACAGCGTGAGCGGGTGGCCGGCAGCCGCTGCTTTTTGGTGCTAATCCCGTCCGTGGCCGAGGTCTGCCGTGCCGCAGGTGCCCCTGTGCCAGATGGGGAGTGGTGGCACATTTCTGAGGTCAGAAAGCAGAGTTTTCAGCAATTAGAGTGGCATGCCAAGATAAGCCCCCGCTTCCTGGCGGGTCTGTTCCCATCAGCCTGTTTGGGTCCCGGCGAGACGGACCCCGGCAAGGGGCTCTCCTGGCGGGAACAGCCCAGCAAATTCTCTCTGCATGGGTGAAATTCCCTCCGCTACCGAGGTTATTATCTCCGAACAGGAACCAACAATATCCTTTCATTTAGGCACTAATTTGAACAATGTGCGCCAGCCGGGGGAGGAAGGGCGCTTGCTGCTCTGGAGCCTTTGAAAAATCCAGGCGGGAGCCAAACCAGAGGGAAAACAAAACCCACAATGATGCGAACGGCTTGGCGATGCCGGGCCATGGGCCGGGGCCGGTGCTGGTGCTGGTGCCACAGGCTCCAGCCGTGCCGGCTGTGCCAAGGGTGATGCTGGAAAGATCTGTGGTGCTGCCAGCGCAGGGCACAGCACAGGGACGCACGGGGCACCAGGTGCCCCAGCTTGTACTGGGGGAAAATTAGCGTTCAGACCATCCTGGAGCCGAGAGCCCCGTCCATGGGGGGGTTGTCCACTGGGGAAAATCACCTACTCTGCTTAACCAGCCTGTTCAGCCTCTTAATTACAATTTCCATAGGGCTGGAGGGTGCAGTAAAACACTTTTAAACTTGTTCTATCATAAAGCTCACACTAGGCACCAGAAAAAGTTGGAGTGTGTAATTGATAACTATAAAAACATTTTAATTTCCGTTTTTCAGGAGCAGACAAGACAAACACAGCGGGGGGAAGGAAGCACCCGCCGACGGCGCATGTGTCCCCCACAGCTCCCCGCACCAGCACCCCGGGGGTGGTGGCAGTGTCCCATGGGCTGCGGCCACCTCGCTCCATGCAGTTTGCAATGGGACCAGCGTAGTTTGCAATTGCTCCCCAATAGGGATCTCTGCTGGCAGGTGGCTGGCAGCATCCCCATCCCCATCCCCATCCCCATCCCCATGCCTGCTGGGATGCAGCATCCCGTTCCCACTGGCCACCCCAGTGTTGGTCACTCCTGGGCAAACCCCATGGGAGCTTGCAAGGGAATATGGGGGCATTTCTGCTGTATTTACTCTTAAAGTGTAGCCATTATGAATATTCACACCCGTGCAGGGAGAGCAGGCGCTTTCCCCGACGGGGATATCAGTTGGAACATCATCTAATTGATTACGTGGAAATTGCTCCTGGTGGAAAGGGAAGCCCTCGCCTTGCTCTCGGTGAATTAATTTAGCTTTTGCCATTCTTTGCTGTGCTCAATTAATCTTGTTAAAGTGATATAATTTTAGCTCACACTTTGCACACGGGGGTACCAGGGAGGCCCCGGCCGATAACGATGGGAGTTTAGTTAATGACGGGGTAACGGGGGCTCGGGCCCTTCACGCAGGAGGGATGCTGGTGGGAGAGGGGCTCCTGCCCCGCGCTGCTGACCCCAGCCCTGGCCCTGATGTACAGGATCGGCGGGACCCCGGGGTGCCATCCCTGTCCGGAGGGGGCCGGGGCCACCGGGATGCAGGATGCTGGGTGCCACGGCTGGGATGCGTGGCGGGTCGGGTGCCTGGGCTGTCCCCGGCTCGACGCCGAGACAAAGAGCGTCGGCTCCCGCGGCCCCCCGGCAGCTGGCGCGGGGGGACGTAATCCCACAAAAGTCCTGCTCTGGGGGGATCAGCCGGAGAGGTGAGGGGCACGCTGCCGAGCCCCCCGCCATCGCTGCCCCTTTCTATCCCCGCTATTGACTGCCTAAACAGTTCTTTGGTGATTACAATGTAAATATAGCTTTTCATGGAGTAAAGGCCTTTTATGGGATCCACACACACTTAACCACTTAACCCCGGCGACAAAAAGAGCAGTGAATTAGCTGTTTAGAGGCTGCTCGTGCAGAAAAGCGGGCCCTGAATAGGATTTGGGGATCTCTGTGTATCAATTGCTATGCTTCAGGGGCCCTTCAATGGGGCTTGTGGCGTTGGAGCATGTGCCAAAGGGCTCGCGTGGGTATGGATGGAGTGTCAAAAAAAAAAAAAAAAAAAAAAGAAGAAGAAAAAAAGCAGCTGCTTCTCTTTAATAAAACAATGATTTATTCATAGCGACTTGGGGAAGGGGCGGGGGGACACGGGGAAGTGCCAAAGCGATGCTCACCCTGCTCCATGCCCAGGAGACGCTCAGGGGCTGAGCCCGCCTGGGGAGCGGGAGGCGTGGGGACCCCCGGCGCAGCCCACGGAGACCCCCAGAGCAGCCCAGGCGGCAGAGCCAGGTCCCACTGCAGCCCCAGCCAGGTGGTGAGGGGGTCCCTGTGGCTCCGCTCCCTCAGCCCCAGTGACATTTTGGAGGGGGGTGCACGAGCCAGGGGCTGGGGGCCACCCCTTCTGCTCTTCCCCTGCCTCACGGGCACCTCTGCAAAGCCGGGACACCCTGCACTTGGTGTCCCGGGTTAAATGAGCCCAGACTGCCGTGGCTGTCCCCACCAAAGGATGCTGCGGCCGGGACAGGACCCTCGTCCCACCAGGGTGGGCAACCTGGGCTGGTGGAGGGTGGCCGAGCATCCCCAGGAGGGCGATGGGTGGGTGCCAGGACGGCAGTCACGCAGTGGGGGGCATGGGGCTCAACACCCCCCCAGCTGCGCCTGCCGCAGAACAAGAGAAGCCTTCATGGAGCGGAGGACCAGGGAGGGGGAGCAAACTCAAAGCAGATATGAAATGAATGGCCTGAAATGAGGAGAGGCGGCCGGACAAAGCTGGGGCTCAGCGTGGGAACGGGGCAGGGTGGGAGGGATGAAAAGGCGGCAGCACATGGCCGGGTGCGTGGAGGGAGAGCAGCCGGCACCGGCTCCTTCCCGGCGGGATGCGGGTGTCCCCGCCGCAGCAGCTGGGTGTGCAGGGCCAGGGCTTGGAGCAGGGAACGGTGCCCGTCTGTTTGCTCAAGCGGAGCAAAAATCAGGGGGTGCGAGGACCCCGGCACGGCCGCCCGGCATCGCCGTTCTGCGGCAGGAAAGCGACACCGGAGGGACGCCAGCGGGTCCCGTCCCCTCCTCGCCGGTCCACAAACGGGATCTCGCTGTCTCAAAGTCACGAAGGGCTGACGAGGAGCAGATCAAGTCAGGCTACGGCCCTATTTTTAGGCCCGTACAGATGGAAGAATGAAAGAGGAGGGGGGAGGCAGGGGTAGGAATGGGAATGAAAGACAAACAAATGCCAAGCAGATGTTGGGAGCGGTGCTCTTCCCCTCGCAGGATGCGTGTGCGGCTCCCGGCGACACCGGCTCTGCCGGCCTTGACTCCTGGAGCCCGGGGGGGCCACGGCAGAGCAGGGAGCGATGTCCCCTCCTGCTCATCCCCCATCGCCGGGGTTCACACGGGTACCCCGGGACGGTGGTGCCGCATCAGCCCCGAGCCCTCGTTAGCAGCCCCAGGCAGCCTCCCTGGGGCAAAACTAATGAGCACCAGGGGAGGCAGTTTGGTGCCAGGCTCATGGGGTGCCCCAGGGGGGGCCTGGGGATTTGGTCCCCCCTCCGCTCGCCATCCTCTGGCAGCGGGGACAGGCAGCCACGGGCTCTGGGGGCTCCACTGACACAGCAACCGCGCGGTGGAGCCGAGCCCCTGCTGCGGGATGATCGGGCAACGCCAGCGTGTCCGGCGAAGTTTGGGTGTGGATCTCGCTGTCGAGTTCCTGCACTTTGATATAAAAATACCCTGCGGCCAACGCGGCACAGCTCTAGGGACAAAGCTGGTGCTTTATGGAGCAGATCCGGTGCCCGGCTTACCCGCCAGCCCACACGCACCAGCCTCGGCTGTGCCAACCCTGGCACATCCCTGCTGTGCCTTTCTTTGATGCCTGACAGTTTCTCAAGGTCATGTCGGACCGGGGTCATTGCCAGGACCGCGATGGGGTTTGTTTTGACATCTCCAGTTTCCCTTCAAGCTGGGGACACCAGCAGCATCATTCACAGGCTTTTAGCGGGAGCCACAGACAAGACCCAGCCAGCACAGGGATAAATCCCAACCCCTCCAGACTTCAATAGGGTTTGGGGCCTCGGTGCTGGCTGATGAGTATCAAATGCAGCTCCTCCAGCCCTGCTTTTGCCCCCTACAGATGTTCGGGGGTCTTTGCCAACTGCGTTGACCCCATCTAATCTTTTCTTCCTTCCTTTTCTTTTCCCTTTCCAGCAGAAGGGGATGGGACGGGGCAACCGTGGCGGGTCAGGCTGGGGGCTGTTTGCAGCAGGGCAGCGACACCTCGGGGGCTGTTATCATACTTTGGGGCTCATGTCATCCTGTCTCTGAAGATCACACACGCTCAGCAAATCTGTAGGTGGAGCGAAGGCTACCAAAATAAGGCTAGCTCTGCCTGTGAGATCATCCCCCCGGATGCCTTGCTCAGAGCTTTGTACCGAGAGCATCGCCCTCACGTCATGCAAAATAGGGAACACATGGCAGGTATAATTGTCTGCTGCTTTAATTATCTTCTTTAAATCAGTGGGCTGGATGGTTTTACATTGCCTTCGGTTGGAGTGTCTGCAGCTGTGGCTAGCGGAGCCGGGATGTGCATCCCGCAGGAGTTGCCGGCTGTGCCACCAGAGCTGGGCTGGGAAACATCCTGGATGCCAAAACCTCTACGTGGGTCCCCGACTGCGCTGCTGCTGTGGGGCGGCTCACTGAGGCACCCTGAGCCTGCCGGCCGGCCGGCTCAGGGTGCCTCGGCGAGCCATCCCACAGAAGACTCGAGCAGCAGCACTGTCCCACGCTGCCACCGCACCAGGACCAGGAGAAAAGCCAGGCAAAACGGCAGCTCCCGCACCTCACATGCTGAGGCAGGGCAGGATTGGGCCCCTGTGCCCCATCCAGGCTTGCTGGGTTGGGAAGCAGGAAGGAAAAGCCATTTTTTCTAATCTGGTGTTTAATTGTGACAGGCTGGGGGTTTTCAAAGCCCCCCTTCAGGCTTCGTGTAAAATAGGAATGTGGAAATACCACATCTGCATATCCTGAGCAGCCGGTGAGGTGGCGTTAGCGCCTCGGTAGTTAATTATTCTTCCTGCACAGAAACAAGTCTCCGTGAACCATGGTGGCTAGAAATTAGGCACCACAGAAAGATGCTGCCATGCTGGCCCACGCCATCCTCCAGCTGGGACCTTGAGGCTGAGCAAGGCATGGCATGGCACGGTGGCCACAATCAGCCATGCCAGGACGCAACGGGACGCCCGGGCTCTCCGCAGCATCCCCCATGGCAGAGGTGAGGGTCTGGATGCTGCAAGCAGCTTTTGGGGTGCCGGGTGGGTGCACGTGTGCATGTCTCACCCTCCAGAGGGAACACGCCTCTCGGATACTGATCCTCCATCACCGCGTGCACAAACATCAACTATTGAAAATCAATGGGCCACTGTAAAGGAAGCAGCACAGAGCATGTTGCATGAAAACAGCCTTGAGGAGCAGAGAAAAAAATATTAGCTAAAAATAAAATTAATCTCTTGCAAAGCTGTAAGATTTACTTCTCACCCCTCCCCCCTGTGCTGCAATCTTTTATGTCATTTTCTTTAATTACAGCTGGTTTAGATCTCTGCTGCCTGGAGAAGCATAGCTGGAGTTAGCCATAAATTGGGCTTCTGGATGATACAAGAGAAAATAATAACCCCCAAGGACTGAACATCTGTCCACACAGAGCACATGCAATGTTATAATTAATATTAATGACTAATAGTTAATATAGAATGAAACTTTTGCTTTACAGGTCACCTAATAAACTCCACTGCAAGTCTCGGACAGAGCTACTTTCCGTGTCACAAGCTTGGCCAGACTCTGCCCAGCCAGGAGCCCCCACGGCTCTGCTCCGGCTGCCAGGCTCCTGCCCCAGGGTGGTGGGGGGCCGGGGCGCAGGGAAGTCCGGTGAGGGGGGGCTGCTTCAGGCTCAGCTCTTGGTAGTAAAGCAGCAGTCGGGATGTCCCACCCCTGCACAGCCCCTCGCAGCTGCCCAGTGGGTGCCAGGGAGGGAAGGTCTTTGCCAAGTTTCAATTTCCCATTTGATTTCAGATCATTAATTAAGCGTGGGCACCAGAGGTGTGCTAGGACTGCTCCCTTGCAGGAGGAACTTCATCAGGACCCCAGTGCTGGCTGAGATGGATGCAGCAGCCCCAAGCTCTGCCCCAGCAGGTTAATGCAGCAGGAGCAATGGCCACAGCGATGGGGCGAGGAGGGGACCCTGCACCGAGCCCGGCCAGTCATCCTCCTCACCAGCTCTGCCACCGCCGGCTCGCTCCTACCTGCACAAGGCAACACCTTTGCATTATCAGTGCTGCAGGGTGGGTGGTTTTTTTCCCTCTCTGCTGTTATCTTTTCCTTCTTAGGGAGAAAAGCACTTGCCTGTGAGTAATAGAGGGGTCTTGTTTTCTTTTACTATATTCTTACATTGTATTGCTGTATTTCTTGAATTATCTACTCCATTTCAGTTAGACTATAGCTGTTCCTGCCTATTTCTGCTGCTCTCTGTTTCCTTTTCTATTAATGGAGAACGCAAAGGAAAAGAAAGATACTGAAAACATCACCTGCTCTGCTCCAAAACCAAGTACGTGGTAAAGACGTTTCCATGGGCCCAAAAATGTGACCCATTCATCACTTCTGGAGAAAGGATGCACCAGTTAACGAGCAGGTTGAAAGCCAGAGAGGGTAAATAATTGTGACATGGCTGCTCTGGAAGACACCCTCCCCATCCGCATTTGCGTGGATGCCTGGGGGTCTTTTTGTCCTTTAACCCTCATATTGGGTCTGGGACAACTGATTAAAGGTCCAGGACAGATGAGGTGCAGAAGCTCACGTGATAAGCACACACAAAACATACAGCACACTTCTTTTCATGTGTCCACTCCGACATAATTTTTCACATGTTGGAAATACAGATGATTTTAGCCTGGGTCCATCTGGTTTCCCAAATAACCTGTCTATTTGATAAATAACATAAATTAAATTAGACAAGACAAACAAATAGTTTTTTTTCTCTCCCCCTTTCAGTCTCTTGGCAAAAAGAAAAAAAAAACATAATTCAGTGACTGCCTTGAGCCCCCGAGGAGCCGTGGGGTGGTGAGAGCTATGATTATAAACGTGTCTGCAATGTTAACCTTTAACACAGACCAAAGGCCGTTCCTTCTTCTGCTTATAAGTTCTTTTTTAATTTCTTCACTATCATTTAGGTTCCTAAGAGCTCATTCTCCCCGCAAACTCAGCAGGTAACATTGCATACTTAGCAGCACTCCTCTCATCAAGGCTCCTGCAGTACAGCCTAGGATCTGGAGCTCAGAGCCAAAAGATTTTATTCCTCCTGTCCCTTGTGCAGGTAAGGGAAACTGAGGCGCAGAGACAGGTAGTTATTACAGCTGCCTAACTCAGATGAAAACCCTGGTGTCCTACCAAGGTGCAGCCACTTTTGCACTTCATGCAAAGCTAAAACCAACCATCACCCATCCTGACTCTTAGGTATAACTGCTAGTGGTTAGCCCAAGATGTGATTAAAGGGGAAAAGCAGTGAGCGAAGTGGAAGGAGCTCTTCCTTCAGCCCGGGACAGCCCCGCAGAGACTGTTTCTGCACAGGCTGAGGTGCACTGCTGCCCCAGGGCTGTGCACAGGACCCTCATTCCCACCCTGTCACCCCTCTCTGCCTTGACCCGTAGTCAATCCTTCCTTCCCAGCTGGCCTGGCCAGCACCAGACCACTCTTGGCACTTCCAGCAGCAACAGGGGGGGATTTTTCTCTCTGTTAGCACAGCAGCAGCATCTCAGTGCCAGGAGGGGTGAGCTGAATCGATACTTGAAAATGAGAAGCCAAAGCTGAGTTAATGTGCCAGACGGGAGGTGGGGTGGGGGGCAGCCCTAGAAGAGCCGGCCGCAGGGATGGGAAAAGGTCAGCAGCACAGGTGGGAGCATCGGCGAGGGTCAGGCCCAAACCCACAGCTCTCATCCCTGGTGGGAAGATGGGAGTCTGGCACAATAAGAAGTAGCAGCAGCAGCATCTCAGCACATGGTTCAACCCCTCCTGCTGTTGAGATTTCAGCTCCTGCGGGACTCACCCCAGCCTCCTACCACTGCCTCCTCAGAACACGGCATGGAATATATTCCCCTGCAAGAAATTTCTGGGGCGCGGCGTAGTGCTTACCAGCAGCATTTCACAAACCCTGAACTCCTGAAAGGTTGTTTTGGGGAAAATGTTTCCCAACCACAGTAGCCAGAAATCTTCCCATCCTATGTATTTCAATTTATAAGTTCTTCGGGCTCAACAATATTTTTCTACTCTTGGTTCTGGAACAAGCAAAAAGTATTTTGAAGGGAAAATTTTAAAGTGAAAAAGAAATAAATGCCACGGCTGTGGCTAGCATGTGCTGAGGAAAGGCTAGTAAGACCACCAGGACAAAGTCAACCCTGTAAAGGTGCTCTTCAAGCTACTACCTTCTAATGCAAAAATGTAGCAATTATAGGACTATATAGATTTAATCCTTTGCAATGCCATAGAGCATGGAAAACTATAAGAATTTCCCCTTGAGTCAGAGTACAGTTTAAGCTTTAATCATTCTTGTCCCCTTTTGCTAGAGGAAGAGCATTCTCTTGCTGCTCTCTAGTGGCAGGCAGTGTTAGCAAAATTACAAGAAAGTGCTGAATTTTGCAGCTTCGAATGTTTTTGTCCAGTAAGCCTGTGCTGAATTAGTACAACTTACAAATCAGTGCAAACACCATGATAGAGAGTTAACTGGATATTCAGATATCTTATTTCAGTTATGCTGCTCTTCAAGAAACATCTGATAAATGACCTTTCCTCCTTCATTCTCTTCCCTAAACTTCCCATCCCAAATCCAGGTGTACTAATTATTAGAATTGCTAGAATGAACTGAAATAGGCACATCTCAAGCCAAAGATAAAGCAAGTTTTGTCTAGGAACTAAAAAACCCAAAACTACTGAATCACTAAGAAGAAACATATTCTTAGGGCCAAGAATTTTATGCAAACTGAAGTGGAAGACTTGAGGACTTGAGAATTTACACTCCAATAAACATAGGGGGGTTGTTTTTGTTGTATTCCAATATTCTTCCAGCTGCTCCTAGTGAAGCGCTTAGTTGTGGCTACAAAAGAAAAGCAGCAATGAAAGAAAAAAAAAAGTCAGAGATAGACAAACATTTTGGAAAAAAAGAACCCACATATACACAACTGAGTGAAATCCTGTAAATTAATTCCAACTGCCTCCAAAATTAAAAACATGTTTTATTGTAAAATTGCACTCCAATTAGTACCATAATTCTTTATAAACATAATATACAGTAAAATATTTTACATGTAGCACACCAGGCGTATGCTTATGATGTAACAAAATTTACAATTCAGGATATTTCTCTGACAGAGTTGGCAACCTAAGTATGTGACATCAAGTCCTAGAAAGATCTTTAGTTTTACAGAGCAGGCCACTGTCTTACCATTATCTGGTCTCTACTTTAACACATTCAACTCTCAATCAGAAGTGTCAGAAATGCTGTATATTCTGTCTCAAGTTTCTTTCACACTATTTAGAATAGTTGTGAATGATCGTTTCTTATTATCTAATTTCCTCATTCTAGAGAAGGCTTTTCATTACTAGCTGTTCAGAAACGGATGTTTTCTCTTGGATGAGTGCAGCTTGCATGAAAACAATGGAATGGATGATTTAAGAGAGTCTTCAGCTGGGCGAAACAAATCAAACAACTCCCCCCCCAAATAATCAAATAAAAAACCTCAACACACCTTCTTTTCCTCTCCTACGTCTGTTATTCACACTCTTCCCTCTCCACATATGCACACTCATATGCATAAGAATTTAAACAGCAATAAAAACTGGGAAAGAAATCCCTATTGTATTGTCTCATAGAAGACTGGGACCTTCTTTAAAAGTATACATTTCAAACATAAATTAGAGCTTCTTAAAATGTCAAGCTAATAAATGCTTAACATTAAACAAGGTATTGGAGGAAGCTATAGCTAACTTCGTACTGCAAGTGTAAACAACATCTGTCCTCCTACAGTTAACACTGCTTTCTTCTTACCCAAAACTGCAGAAATACCTCCTCCATCTGTGCTTTAAGCTAACTGCAGCATTTCTGCGCCATACCTGTCACACGAACGGTATTTTCAGATGGAACTGATACCAATGAAACGTGAGATTCTGCGAGGACAGTATACAGTAGTGTAAGTTTCCTTAATGCTTGGGAAAGACCAAGTTAGCATTTCATTCCAAACCAAGCATGGATTTTGTGCTCTCATTTGCCATGGAGCACCGAGAAAAAACAAAGCAGAATAAACATGACCATTGCCTGGAAATTACTGGAACTTGTGAATTAAGTGGCAGCCTGAGAATGTACAGCAATTTGTTTACCTTCCTGATGACTGCTGGCAGATTTGCCAAACCAACCACAACTGGCGAAGAGACAAGATACAACCTCTGGCCCTAAAAAGCAACATTCAGCTCTCCAAGTACTGGAATATACTTCGACTTTGACTTGATTCCTCTGTGCTGTCTACCCTGGGCCGTTTGGCCAGAGATGTTATTACTGCAGTAGGACCTCTTTTCTTCACCTACAGGGGAGTAGAATACATTAGAATGTATAAAATCTCCAAGAAGTTGAAATTCTGAATTACCAGAGAATTATTCGGTGTGGGAGCACATACTAGGAAATCACAGAGAATATTTAAAACAACAGTGCTCTTAACTACTTGGCAGTGCTTAGTGCCTGTATATTTAAACAATCTACACAATTGGCAACACATTCCACACAACTCTTTACCTGAAGTTTTGATTTCTCCTTTGCCTCTTCACTCTTGTCTGGGGAAAGTGTATGAAAGACAAAGTTCCTTGAATTTCGAGGTGCATTTGGATTAAGATCTGACATTGCTGCTAGCTTCTGAAGGACAGCTTTAGGTCTGTTCAAGAGAGACCCATTTTTTATCTGAAGAACAAAGAAATGCTGCATTAAACCACTCACATGAACAAAACAGCTCTTTTAGTAGGCTACTCTTAATAGAAAAGACTACTCCCTACTGAAATGTTACTCACTACCATACAAACCAGAAATGGCCAGAATCTAGGGTCAGCTGACTTTGCTGTGTTCTACAGATGCAGTTTGGAAATACCATTTTTCAGAACCATTACCAACCTGGATGTCACTGGCAGGTCTGAATGTTTCAAACGGGTTCCTGGGTAATAGTGTTGTGTCTTGTACCACTACTGCTGGGCTTGCTAGCAGAGACAGAAGAAAATGTCAGTTTCTGAATTTAATTTGAAGGAATATAATTTTATATCAAACTGAAGAACTTGGAATTGACAACAGACAGCAAACACTGGTGGGGGAGGGAGGGGGGGCAGAAATCTGCATCAAATTCCTTTACATCATCAGTTGTATGGCTCATAGAGGAATTTATTTCCACTCTACAACTTTTTTTCCAAAAAGTAGCATACTATTTTATTAAGCAAATACACACAATTATCATCAACCTTGCAGTTGCATATTTTCAATGCTTTTATACCTTTAGCCTTTCAAGTTCTGGAAGACATGAGCTCAGACTGGTGTAAGAAAACTTGACACTGGAGTTTTCTGATCTGTGGCCTGCTTCAATAGAGACTACAAGTGATGACTGAAATTTAAGCTTTCTTTCTCTTACTTGATTGTCACTTCAATAAAAAGTAAGCTTACCTTTCTTCTGTAGGGACTTAGCAGTTACTTTTTTTGCTAGTTTCATGAATTGGCTGTCTTCACCGATTTCTTCTTCCTCCTCCTGCTCTTTATTTTTTTCCTTCTGTAGTAGAGAGAAGACACTTCATAAAATTGAAAAGTTAAAATGAAGAATGAACTTTTCATTCAGTATTTTAAGTAGACCAAGTCCTTTCATTATGTAAATTAATAGTCTTTTTTATTTATTTTCTACCATGAAAGTTTATTGCAACTTCTTACACACTTTATCATCCTTGTTCTATTAATGAACAGCAAACTTGTACTATCACATTCAGCTGACAAAGCTGACCTAATACTGAAACTTCTAAAACCTGAAGATATGCTCCCAGCATAAGAAACTTATTTCAGCTTTGAAGTCGACTTGTTTCAGAACATAGTTGTTTTGCCTCTCCCTTCTGAATTAGTTTCTCTCTCTGTACAATACTTGTAGAAGAGAAAGAGCAGAATTCACAATGAAAAACAAAGATACATTTATGAATGGTATTTTTTCCAGAGTTTAACTTGAGGAACTAACAATTTCACCTAGCAATGGTATAGAGAAATATCAAGCAAGATGCCATTCTGGAAGCTAACTATTACCTGCTCACGAAGCCACTGTTCTCGTTCAAATCGCTCTTTCCTCCATTTTGCTTCTGTCTCATCAAACTGTTCATTTTCATCATCATTATCTGAATCTCTCTGAAACAAGTCAATCTGTGAAGCATAATCTAGACAAAGAAAAATAATTAGCTATTAATTTTACAAGAGGCATAAAATATGCAGACTAGTAAAAAACCAAAAAATCCAACACACAAAAAAAACCCCCATCCAAAACCAGACCCCTCCAACCCAATTTATTTCTGAAAGATTATTTACTTCTGAAGGACTACCGAGTGGTATTTCATACACACACACACTCTCTTTCCAATCTTTCACCCCCATCTATTAACCATAGATCAGAAAGGCACCTATGTTTTTCCATCTGAATCTCCTCATTCTGCCAGGGCCATCACTATGCAGGTCACCATCAATGAGGTATCGCTCCTGGTACAAGCGTAACTGACGCTTGTCATCATCAAGCATTGCCTTCCTATCAACACAGGAGAAAGGGAGGACGTTAGTCCAGTTTATACCCAAGAGCCATGACTTCACACACACAAATATATACTAATACTGTCACTGACATGTGTAATTTCTGTATTTGATTTTCTAATTCCACTTCATTAGGGAGTTCCTCATCAATAATCTCTTCTTCATATTCATCCAGGTCTTCACCATCATATTCATCCTCACTGCCCACATCACTCCCTGACAGCTCTGCCTCATCTTCCATGAAATCCTGCAGTTTTCTATAAAAGAATATTAAAAGAGTTCAGTTTGGTAGACCAATAATCAAACAAATCTTCTGAAAGCAAGATTTATCTTTTGACATAAAATTAATACATATCCTAAATGAGAAAACATGATTCATCTTTATTTTTTTGTAACAGACTAATACTTGAGTTCTTGCACATTTCCATACACGGCCTGCCAACATACAACACCCCAAATTATTGTCATCCACCAGATTCCTTTGCCAGTTGCCTATCAAATGTGATAGCAATAACTGCCAACTAGATGTTTTACTTGCTAAAACAAATAAAGATCTTAAGACAGGAGGAATTAAAGCAATACTTCTGCACTCCTGCATTTTTTTTGGTCAAAAAAAATGTTGCATTGCTTTCATTGTGGCCTTTTGATTTCCATCTACAATGAAAATTATAATGGAAATCGTCTATAACCCACCAGCAACATAGTTAAACTCATGCAACATGACAGCACCAAAGCAAGAAAACAGCTGGAGCCAACACCATAAACATTAGATACTAAAGCTGGGGAGGGAATAATTATAGACTAAATTTATAGTGCTATTAATATTCTATTCTGTCTGGCAATTAGTATACAAAAAAAGATGTACTTACAATTTTTTCTTCAAGCCCCGTCTATGTCTCAGCAGTTCTTCTTCATCACTCATTTCTGCTTCTTCAGCATCACTATCTCCACCTTTTTCATCCTGTCAAAGAGAAAGTTTTCAGAAATTGGATTTCAGAAGTGGAGTGCTTTGTAATGACAACTTCTTCTATTCTTCAGTCAATAAACACAGACTGAAACACCACAGATTTTTCAGAGGATTTGCTATGTTAAGATGCTTTGTCCACTATATCATAATATTAAGGAGACATTTTAAGCAATCCAAACATTGCTCTTAAAAATGTTTCAGTAGCTTGCTCTGGAAGTCACAATTCTTTGCATTGATGATTATATTAAAAACCTGAGTAGGTAAATGAGTTCTCTTAGTCAGAATGCTGTAGCAGTTGTTTTGCTCCATCAGTTCGTACCTCTTCACTATCAAAGGCATTGTCATCTGTTAAAAGCTGAAAATCACCAAGTTCTTCTTGCTCCTCTTCATCATCTTCTTCCCTAGAAGAAAGTAAATGAAAGAAATGCATGTTTTCATTTCACCTCTAATGATGGCTTCACAATAATTCAAAGCAAGATTTCAACCATCATGATAGCAGGTCTCAGGTAATAAGCTGTGAGCATTCAAAGAGCTAACAGTCTCTCAACAGCATTTAGCTTTAAATGCCCTCAATCCTCATTAGCATTGATGTTTTATTTTAAGACTTCAGGTCTTTGCTTGCAGAAACCATGGGGCAAGTACTAAATCCTGAATTTCTTTCCCCCTAAAATTCCTCTTGGATCCCCCTAACATTCCTGTTTAAGCCTCATTATCCTTTTGTCAGGCAGCCATACACCTTTCCAGTTTAACCAATGGAGAAAATGCAAGTACTAACATTTGGTTACGATTCCTGTAGTTTCGTAATAGTCCAGAATAGAACCCAAAAGTCCTTCATTCTAACAATCTTTTCTCAGTTTGATGAGAGTTCTTCAACACATCTTCCACTATCAGTGAAAGACAAAGAAGAATTTCCCTTCACAGTAACTGTGGGAAACAGTATATGCTGCTGATTTAGAGAGTGATTGCTGAGCAATTTGCACTATTCCTCCCCTTCATGCCCAAAACAGACCACACTTTTGCTTACAGCATTTTGAATTGATGACAAACAAGAAAATGCATTAAGAGTGAAACAAGACAACTACCACTATAAACGTTTGTCAATTTTAGGACGAACAATGCTAACCTGTCTGTGGGAAAGGAGCCCGAACAAAGTGCTAGAGCTTCTGCCATTGGATCTTCTATGTCACTGTCTTTTTCTGCCTTGGAAGATACCGAAGATGCCCATGTTGGAGAACCTGCTACAAAAAGTAATAAGATTGCAACTTATTAGACAGATACATTTCTACTCTTAAAATATCGGAGAGCATCCTAGAAGTGACAGTTAACATGCTCCCACAAAGGTATTAGATTGTTAGAGCTCTCAGAAGTCTCGAAGTTCCACATTCTGCATTAGTGCCCAGGACTAAGGGGTACCTTATCATAAAGCTTATAGATCAAGTAATCATCAAAGCTGAAAACAGACTTCAGGACATACTCTGAGACAAGAATTTTCCTGAGCAAAGATTCAGCAATTCTTCCATGTTCTGCTTTTTGTTGCTGCTGGTATTTGGCACATGTTCAGCTTGACTGCTAAACTGTCCAGAACACAAGTCCAGTAATTCATCCATATTGGCATCCATTGCATTCTCATCCATACTAGCCAGAGTCAGCTGATGCTTTGAGGACTGGTATTTATTCCTATGTTGTCCAACATTCAAGAACCTGAAAGAAAGTCTGTAGTTAGAAATATCTTGCTGGTCTGTATGTCTTATTTTTGTTAAAGGGCATCAAACACCATCCTTTACACCTATTACTTACCCATCTGCATCAAGCAGCTGGCTCTGAGTGTCATCTTCCAAAGAAAATTGAAACTGTGACTCCCCAGCCCCTGGAAATAAACTCTTAGGCTCAGGAGAGGCATTATACAGGTCCTGGGAATCTTCTATGGGAAGAGAGGGCTCAGATGTCTTTCCTGAGCTCTAGTCAAAGGAATAGAAAAATATGCAAGTTATTTGTTTTGCAAGCCTAGAAATCAAAAGCAAGAATGGGATAAAAGATTTAAGCTATTTTAAAGGATTAAGACCATGCAGGAGTCAAGTACATCCACACTGCTCTAATAAATCATAGGAGTTCACTGACATCAGGTATTGTGTAGTCCATGTAAGTATGCTTAAAAAAATATTTATGGTGTACATATTGTAGATATAAAAAACAGATTATATATTCTAAAACATCAAAGAATAGATGCTAAGTTTTTGTAATGTCATTTTTATCCGTTCCAATGTGGAGACATTTTAAACTCCAGGGACAGTTTGCTTTTCCCAAATCTTACTCATATAAAAGCATTTGGCTAGATGCTGCCTTCTGGTATTAATTTTTTGATAGATCTGACAGTCAGGATAAAATACATTTATTCACTACCCACTGTGTTAATATACGATAGGAACAGGACTGAGAACCTTACCTTAGAAGCTGAGCTGATAAAGCTTGTTTTGAAAAAACCTGGGGAAGGTGACCTGAAACCTCCTGCTGCAGATAAAAAGTTCCCTCCACGTGACATCTGTTTGCTACAGGGCTGATATGATGGAATCATGGAGCCAATCAACTCAAAGCTGCTGTTATGGCTATTCTCTTTAGCTAGTGTTGGTAGAGAAAATGAATCATCATCCTCTGAAAAAAAAAAAAATTAAATACAGTGCTTAACTTTTTTTTTTGTGATCCAGTAAAACCTCAAGATACTATTTTGCAACACTGACACCTTGCTAAAAATTCACTATTTTGTGGTCATGTTGGATTTCTTTCTTCATACAGGATGCATATTACACTTTTTAACTGAATTTCATCTTACTGATTTCTGACGGTTTCTATATTTTTTCCAGCATAATTTTGAACTTTATTTTCCTCTAGTTTTTTCAAGCCCTAGCATTTTTTCACCAGTCTAAACTTTTATAATCATACTGTATAACTATACAGTTGATGAAATAACAAAAATATCAAATACCAATCTCAAACAGAAACTTCTATGTGTGCCAGGTGAAGAAAATGATAGTTACGATAATAGTTCTACTTTACCTAACTTGGCAGGTCCTTTGTCTGCAGCTTCTTCCATTTCAAGTTTCTCATCAGGAAGAGAGTATCTGCAATTCATTAAATAAAATGTATTTGCCAATATATACGAAATTAATTGCAAAAAACAAGGTAACACACAAAAATACATCTAGTGCACTTTGATTAAGAAACAGATTATTCCACCATTAGTCATTAGGTTTTTAAAAGAAAATATATATGAATGCACATATAACTACTGGAACAAGACAGAAAAAATAGTTATAAAAAGTACTTTAAATCAAAACATCTGCATGTATTGATCAAATATAAAATTGCTCAGGAACCATTTTTAAGGTTTGATTTATTTACCCCATTTTTGAAGAGCTGTCCTTAAAAAGCATCAATGTAGACTCTGTTGAAGGTGGTTTGAGAACGGAATCACAGTGCACAGATTTCTCCAGCTTTTCTCCATCAACTGATTCTTTGTCAGTTTCTTTATCACCATCTTCAATGTGTTTCTCTTCTATATCTTCATTATCTTCCTCTGCTTCGCCAAGCAGAAATTCCACATTCTAAAAAATATCCCCAAACATAGCAGAGATACAATTATTGCTTTGGTCTGTCACACTTCTTTGCATACTTTTCAAGAAAACATTTTAACATATGGAGGATGAAGCTGAGTGACATTCACAGTTCTTGCATGCACCTATTCCACTCTGAGACAACTGACATAGCTTGGCTGTTTCAAGCAACTCTGTTCCGATCCCTTTTAAAAAGGGAAGGCCATGGCAGGTAACCTCAGTTGTCCCCTGCTAGCAATAAGCCAAGTATATATAAAAAGAGAAAGTAGCACCAGAATCTTTTATACACTTATATTTGATTTTAATACTGTTTAGACAAATAAGGAAAATACTAATAAATTGAGTTTTGGACAATCCAAACCCTGAACATGCTAACTATAGCAATTTTTTAGCTTCTAGGAAGAATTCTTGGCAATTTCCCTAATACTAGTAGTGTACAAAAGTCTAATTTCACTGGGGAGAGGCAACAGAAATGAGAAGCTGACTAGGTTACGTAAAAATGTTGCATACAGACCTCATGACTGCCTTCTTCCTCTTCCTCAGACTCATCTGTCATCTCTTCCTCCTCCTCCTCTTCTTCTTCCTCCAACATGTCCTCATTATCCAGTTTAAACAATGCTTGCCGCTTTTGGCGTTCCTCAGTCCTGCGGAGTTTCATGGCCTCCTGGAGTTTAGCCTTCAGCGCTTGTAGCTTTTCACCTGGACAGAAATGAATAAATGAATACATTACATGTACTACAGTGAATTCTTAACTTCACTGCCTTCAAGCATCCAATCTATTGTAACTAAACACATAAAAAGGGAATTAAAAAGTTACTTGTTTTTAAATGTTTTTATGAATTTATCTGCCAGCTATAAGAGCTACAGCAGTCAGTTTCAATAAACTCAATTTAGAGAGACCACACATCTCATGAATTATCAAGATTCCTCATTATCCATAAATGTCACTGGTGCAGCACTCTGAATGAGAATAGGGTCTGTCTCTCCACTCTGTCTTTTGGGAAAAAGAGCATCCAATTGCCACGGGCAGATGTGCTATAGCACATGAAATAATTAAGAGCAGCTAAAAATAACACGTGCCCATAGAACTAGCCAAATAATCTGCTTCTTTTAATGGATACTATGAGTCACATTCCACACACATTTTCGTTTGCACATACATACAATTCTATTAGAAACCACAGTATAGAAATAAGGAAGCATGAGAGATCTAATAAATGGTAATAGTTCACAAGAAGCCTGAGAGTTACATTCAAAGTGCTGATGGAAAAGAACAGTACAGATACAGGTTTACACAAAATTTTGGTACAGATGGGGAGAAATCCAGAGAAACAATCACAAAGATCTGACTGAAGCTGTTCAACACAGGTCAGTGCTATTTAAGAAGTCTATCAAGATTCTTTTTTAAAACAGGGCTATCCATTAGAGGGAACATACATACTAATTTCACAGATGAAGATACCTTCAGCTATATTTCATAGGGCAGCATTGGGAAAGGGGGTATGAGAGAGAAAAAAAGATAAAGTGTTTTCCAATTCAACCATCATCACTTCTTCTCACAAACTGACCTGGCTTTGTGTGGACTGTTTCATCCAGGCTTTCTGCAGCTAACACTGCTGGTACCACATCTGCTTTCAGTTCCTCTTTTCCTTCAGATGTAGTCTCCTTACGAATAATGTTCACATTTATGGTCCGTTCAGCTTTGGATTTTGACGTTCGAAGAGTGTGCTTCAAGAAACGTGCTTTCAAGGCTTCCAATTCTTTAAATACATATTAATTAAATTTCAAAATGCAAATTAAATTAATTTGATAGCATTTAAAAGCATTGAGAGTTAAAGTTTTATCAAGAGTAGGTCTTGAGAATTTTTTTTTTCCAAAGGAAGTTAGTTACAAACTCTGTATCTTTAATATTGAAATATTTGCAAAACCATTCTACTGGACTAATAAAACAATAAAGTATTACAGAATATTTTTGCCGTAACTTGTACTTAATTGATATTAGCTAATATTAAATTGCCTTAGCATTGACTATGATTTATCCAGAAGACCTCAAGTCACTTCCAGTCTAGCCTTCCAGCCACCAGGCAATTCTAAACTTCTATTAACACATATGTCTAAAACCAGACTGATGGCTGACAAAAAACTGTTTCTTGGCAGAGGTCAGTTTCCTCCATGCACAGAAGTAGCATCCAATCCAGACATCCTCTTAATATCTTCTAATACATAATAGATTTAATGGAATTATAAAATTGCCTAATCATTTGCAATCTTTCCCTGAAACAAGGTCAATTATTTAATATTGATGAATCAATGTTCAAATTCCAGTATCTAGAAGACATTCAAACCATTCTTGCTACAGAAGTAAATTTTTGCTTGCTATCCAGCCTTGCCTTTTAACAAAATCAGCGGTAAACACTCTGGAACACAGGCCAGTTTTCTTTCCAGATAATTACTGCATGCCTCGTTTTGAATCGATTTGAAAAAGTGCTCCCATGTGCTTTAAGTACAAACATAATTCACTACAGCAAAATGGAAATAAATCATTCATCATTAAATAGTTATCACTGCACATTCCTTCAAGCTTTCAAACATTAAGGACTCGGAACTTCCCTTTTAAACATTAGCTGGAAGAAAAGGGATACCAACATTAAGCAAAGAATCCATACTAGTAAGTGAACATGTCTGACTCTTCTATTGCCTAAACATTTCTCAGAGATGTTCCAGTTAAAGTCAGATTAACTCTGCTTACTTGGACAGATACAACAGGATTAAAACAATAAAAGCGATACCTTTATTTGAATCAGATTCGTCGAGGTTTATAAAGGATTCATTGCCAGAGCAGATTCTTGGTTTGATGGACAGGTCTATTCCCAGTTCACGAAGTTTATCCAACTTGGACTTCCTCACTTTTTCAGGTTGTGCCACCAATCCAGGCCCCACTTGTTGATCGCTTTTTTCACCTTGTAAGTCTGGTGCCATTTCACCTCTTTGCTCAAGGGCATCTCCTTCAACTGCCAGAGGAATTTCATTCTCTTTTTGTTCACTACAATCAGTGCTTTCGAAGTTAGAGTGCTGTTGTTCTTCTGTATTGTTATCAGTCATTACAGTCCTAACTATATGAGAATCATCACTGTCCTGCCTGGGCTTCTCAGCACAGTCTTCTCTCGAGTTCTTTCCTACATCAGCAAGAGGCTTGCTCACAGTAGTATCAACATCTCTGCCAAGGTTTGTTTCTGGTTCATTAGCTGCTGATTGATCACCTTCTATTTGCCCACCTTTGCAATCCGTGCTCAAGTTCTTAGTGTCTGCAGATTCTTCATTTAGGGATAGCTGGTATTTAGTGGACCTAATGAAGCCAGAAAGAAATGCCTCATGTTAACAGTGACACACTCGTAATTTCCAGATGTTCATGGAATTAAAGAAGCCTAAGAAAGTTTCTTAATAAAACTTTCTGGTCAAAGCAACAGGTAAAATTAAACCAGAAAAAAGCTGTGACTGTCCACAGAGCAGGCGTGTATGTCATACGACACTTATAGCATGCAAAAGTCTGGTTATCCCCAAAAGCAAAGCTGGGATATCCTCAAAATTTATGAAAAAATACGAGAAAGGTTTAAGCCCTTACTTCAGCAATGCCATGGCATTTCCTTGACATACTGGTCGAGGTCTACGCTTGAAGAAGTCGTGAATGCTTTTGGTCTCAGGCACATGATATGGGAGAGACACAGACGATTCTACCAGAGAAAGGAGGTGAAAGAAAATTTAAAACGTTATCCGAGGGATTTATTTGATATCCCTGAAATTCAAAGAAGCTTGACACAAGTATTTTGCAGCAAAGACATCTGATTAGGCACAAACAGCACAGTTTAAACAAGTACAGCAAACACTGCTGTTTGGGAAAGAGTTTCAACAGCAACAGTCTGGAAGACCAAATTTGCAACATGACCCTGGATTCATTAGGAAATTAATTGTGATGTTTATACCAAAACTGAAACTGGTCTTGACATTCTATTACATGCCTCTCTCTAAATATTCCACTAACTTTAAACAAGTTTACAGGCTCAAGTGTTTGCACAGTGATTATTTTTCTTTTTCAATAGTTACAAAGATATCTTTTAATAGGACCTTGAATAAAAATGGTCTTGCACCCTTCAACCTTAAATAACTCATGCTAGGTGAAAGAAGGCTCTAACCTTTTGGGTAAATTCTTTCAGTTTCTCCCCTGAATTTTTTAATAGTTTATACCCCTCTACATCCAAAGAATTTAAGTTTTACCTCTAATAAGTCGTTGGGTCTCACTATGTAGTTGTTTAATGGCTTCTTTACTTAACCTTGCTGCTTTCCGCTCCTTAAGGAAAGAAAAGAAAGGCTTCTGAAGTCAGAAAAAAAAAAAAAAGAGGGACTCTATCTATACTTTCTAAATAGCTTATTTTTCCCTTTCAAACAAAGCAGTCAGAATAAAGCAGTCAGGTTAAAAAAAAAATTAAAAATAGTAAACCAACAAAAACTTTGGACAGCATGCATACAAAAAACATTTGAGTCACTACAACAAACAATGGAGAGCTTTAAAAAGAAGAATACTTCACCTTCCTTTTTGGTTCTTTTAATACAGGTTCCTCATTCTCATCATCAAATACATGTTTGTAGCCTTCACCCTCAGAAAACCATTCTTTGTTCTACAGTGCATAAAAGAGATTAATTTATTTGTCTAGATACACAGGCACTACCAAGGACAAACAAGTCAAAAGTAAAAATCATTGTACAGAATCATCACTGGTTACCAAAACCAGTAAGCATTCTCATAAACCAAAACAAATCCCACATAATACTTATGGTAGATTTCCAAAGCTCCTACTATAGCTTTATCTCTACAACTTTCCAGGACAACATCCCTCCATCTTTAAGAACAAAAAGCAGAGGACTATTCTCTCCTCTGTCATAGCAGTAGAAGAGCACCGTTGTCAAAAAGAGTTTTAATACATGCTCAAGTACAATATTTCCCACTAATAACCAATAATCTTGTATCACTATCAAATGTTACCTTATATTTTTTTATTTTGTTTTTCACTGCCGCTCGTATTGATTCTATTGACTCTTCATCCTCTGGGGGGTAAACGTTTTCCTCTTCTAAGCCATTATCAAAAAGTTCTTTGTCATCAAGAAGACATCCACTGTCATTAAAAGGATACCTCTGACCACCATCTACCTGCGTGCCATAAGAATAAAGTATTTGTGTAATTCATTTCAGAAGCTCCCCTTCAGTTCTTTGACATTAATTCAAGATTACTGTCAAAAGGTCTTGATGAAAGAAGTTAGAAAAAGTACATGCCATCTTTAATCTAGCATCTTGTGTGTTCTGTAAGCCAGTCATATTCACTTTACAGCACTGCTAAGTTGACAAGGTAATTCATGGAGCAATATTCCCTACATCTATGGTAAGCAGGGAATTTCAGTAATTACTGAAGACCAAAATGACTCTGCGAGAATAAATTAACACTTCAAATATACATTTTACAAATAGCAACAATATGCAACCTCCTAAGCAGCCACTTATTTAGACCAGAATTCCAATTTGCAAGTAGCCCAAAGCTTCCTCCAGAAACTAGCACAGCAATGTAGAGAAAAGCTGAAATAACAATCAAAGCAGTCCGTGCACATAACAAACCCCCAATGAACCCAAAGAATTTCTGCCTGGCTTAACACGCACTGACGATAAATCATCAAGCGTTAGGGTTTGTATTTTCTTTGCAGATGAAACTGGTAGACTCATATGGTATTCTGTGGATACCACACCTGTTGTAGGAATGTGGACACTAGCAATGTTGAAGCACTGAAACACAATAAGCAAATGCAGTAATAAATTTAAGGTAGTTGAGAAAACATCTGAGATTTTCTGCCAAAATATATACCTCTGCTCTAGGCTTCTTTTCTTTTTTCAGCTGTTTAATGGACTGAATTTTTCTCTCCTTCTCCTTTCTTCTTCTTGATTTTCCTACAGCTTTTTTTACTGATTCTTCTTCAAAATCATGTTTATGTTTTCTGTACTTTTTCCCAGATTTTAGGGGCGTCTCCTCTTCAAATTCCTCCTCAGGCAAGCCAGCCTTTCTGCTTGTTTCAAGGTTTGCAATCTGCAATCGGTCACCAGTGTCACTGTCATCACTATCTAGCAGACCTTGGCAAATCCGATGGGATTTCTTGTTCCTCTGGGCAGTAAAGTTCTCTTTTTCCTCTCCATTTTCCTTGTCTCCACCCAGAATATTGTTGTGCACAAAAGAGCCACCATCCTCTCCATCTTCGCTGTCACTGTCCTGAAGCACCTTCTTGCTTTTTGCTTTTTTACGTACAAAAATCTCTTCCTCTGAATCTGACAAAATATATTAAAAGCAAAGAAATGATGCATACTATGGAGAGAAAAATTCCTCAGGTTAATTAACAAACAATCAGTTAAACAAAGTTACGTATCTGTTAAATTTCACAATGTCAACATCTATAGCAAATCAGCTTGAACTCAAGTTTTCAAAATCCACTTCTCCCTGCAGTGCAGTATAAAAATGACCCAAATTGATATCACAGGTTTTTAACCTTTAAAAAAAAAGGCAAAGCTGAAAATCCTTCACCAATTGATAGATTAGTGACTTGCCTTGAAACAGTAATAAAACCCACGGTAAGTAACTCAACAAGCACATAGATTAAGCAAATCACAAAAAGAAAGGAAATAAGCAATTAAGACACATCCCATTTACTATTTCCCTTTCTGTACCTCAAAAAACACTTTTCAGAGATTTACAGATGTCTGCCCACATTCCGAGCAACAAAAAAGGCACTTTGGATTCCTACAGGTCACGCAACGACAACTTCCTAAAAAGGTATTTATAAAATGAAAAAGGTACCATTGAAGGCAACAACCACCAGGGACAATCGATGGAAATATTACAGACCTCTGTCATCAAGAGACGCTATCCCCTTGCTGAGGTGACCTGGAGAGGCTGTTTCACAGCTGCCCTGTCCGCTGTCAGAGTCACTATCAAGGGCTTTCTGCAAGTCCAAATTCAAATCTTCTAACGGAAACTACAAAGCAAAATAAAATTCTCCTTACTGTGGTTAAGTGTTGTTCATGCAGTAATGACTCTTGGTGTCTAACTTCATTCCAAAACCTTGGCTAATCCCTTATACACAGTTATATACACATACATTATCCTTGTAAGAATTAATTTCTATTTATGTGAAGGGGGATTACACTGCAACAACTTTTATTAATACTGAAAGGTGAGCTTGCATACAGGAAAAAAAAAAAAGAGAATCAACATACTGGCTGATCTCCACTGATGATAATTCAACACCATTAAAATGAAAACTTTAGTCTCCCACATCTGCATTTCACCAAAATTAATTAAACAGGGACCAGGAAGGACCTGTGAGGATTCTTTAGAAAGGCTCCTCCATGACAAGGTGCCCAAGCCCGGCGTGCAGGCACGCTGCAACAGAAGGGCCCCTCTCCTGTGTCTCAGGAACGACCCCCCCCTCACGGCTGACACCCCCCCCTCAGTGGGCCGCTACAGGCCTGGCGCCACGGCAGGCCGCCGGGGCAGCAGGCCAGCGCGGTCACAGCCTTGCCCAGCGCTGCCGAGGCGTTCCGCTGCCTTGGCCGGGGTTGGGGGTGGGCACAGAGACCCTCGCCGGGGAGGGGGCGGGGGGGGGACACGGAGACCCTCACCGGGGGGGCCTGCGGAACGGCCCCGGCCGGAGCCTTCCACAGCCCCCAGCATGCACCGCGCCCGCCCGCCGGGCCAGGCGCCGTCTTCCCGGCATGCACCGCGCCCGCGGACCTTTCCCCGCCCCCAGCATGCACCGCGCCCGCGGGGATAGGCCGAGCACAGCCTCCCCGGCATGCACCGCGGGAGGCAAGGCGGAAGGGTGAACCGCCGGGCATGCTGGGAAATGTAGTCTGCGGAAAAAAAAGAAGGAGCGAGTCCGGTAACGGCGCAGGGCCGCCCGCGCTCAAGGGCGGCCGAGGAGGCGCCGCGACCTCCCCCGCCACCACCACCTCGCTCTCTACTCCTCGTTACCCCCCTCCCCAGCCCTCGTCCGCGCCACAGCCAGAGGAGCTCCAAGGCTGCGGGCAGCCCAGGAGCTGCCGCCAGCGGCAGCCGGCCAGTTAGCGCAGAACAGAGCGGCAGGACTCACCTCAGCGGGAGCCGCCGCCATGGCCTCGGCCCGACACCGCCCCAGCGCTCCCGCCGCACAGCCGTGTAGGAAACCGCTTCGAGTCTTCGCGCGCTGCCCCAGTCCCGCCCAACCTCGGAGACAGCCAATAACTGCCCACGGCTATCCCACGTAGCCCCGCCCCTCGCCCCTTTATTGGGAGATTTTTCCGCGTAGCCCCGCCCTCTCCGCCTGGCCCAATCAGTGCTCGCCCTTCGAGGCCACCCCGCGCGCCTTATAAGGCCGCCCTGCAGCTGCCTCTTCCCCTCAGTCAGGGTGAGGATGAGGAGGGTGAGGCTATGGTGAACGGCGGCCCTGTTAAGGGTGGCTGGGGGTACTAGGCCTGTCTACAGCCGTGTGCCCGGGCCCCAGTGGGTGTGAGCAGCACTCCTGGTGCGGCGATAGGTTGTGTGGGTGCCTCAGGGGTCTGCAGGCCAGGCCCGGCCCCCTGAGGTAGGCTGGTCCCTCAGAGCTCAGGCCGGGCCGTGTCGCAGAAGGGGCTTCAGTTGTGAGGGCAGCCCGGCCCTGTCTCCAGAGCTGGTGTGAGCTAACACCAGTGTCTGGTGCGGTGTCACCCGTGGAGACCACAGACCTGGTCCCAGGCACCTTGCAGGCATTTGCTAGAGGGAGGGCAAAAGCCTTCCCCTTGCGATCAGGATTGGTGAGTACAGATGAGTCTGAGTAGAGATAAGTCTCACACCTCAACTCATTTCTCTGTCTGCTCTGTATAAAGTGCTGCCAGCACATAACACCACCAAGCCTGCAGTGTGTAGGGTCCCAATTCTGCCAAAGAGGGGAAAGGATGGCAGGTCAGAGCTCAGCCCTGATGCTCGAGGCTTCTCCAGAGCCATAGGAAGTCATGGAAAAACAGAACTGTTTGGTTTAAGTGGCTGTGAGATGTGTGCCATCTCTTCTTTCCCTCCCCAGAGCTTGGAACTTCTAGGGGTGTTTGCAACCCACTTCCTACTGGTGGCAGCTGGAGGGAGAGCAGCGAGCTGGGGAGAGTGTCAGGGACCTTGTTCTGAACTAGTTACCAATGTTTGGCACTCTTTCATCATTTTGTTTGCTTTGGAGGACATATTGCTACAGTAATGTGGGGTTTTTTTTCCAAGTTAAACAGCAGTAATCTGCTGTTGCTGAAGGTGAGCCCAGAAAAAAAGCATGTATGTGTTCCAGAGCGTTTAGTACCAGTCACAGTTTTGTGGGGGATAAAGAGCAGATGGACTAATCTACTATGATAGTTCCCATATAGCCAACAAGTCTGAGAATGGAGGAAGTGAGAAAGGCAAATGTCCGTGAAACCCACTGCAAACATTACAATACAATTCTGGTTTCCTGTAGCTGCTACAGGAGCTACAGCAATTTAATAATTACTATTTAGTAATGGGGGAGACAGATGCTGGCTCTACAAAAACACCACTAGTCTGTATAATTAAGATACTGTCTTTAACCCACTCCAGTCAGAGAAAGAAGAGAAAAAACAGTCCTCAATTTTAGTAACAAATGAAATTACCTGCTTTTAAAAAAGGTATTTGCTTTTGTGAATAAATAAAACCTTGGAGTTTATAGACTGTTGTGCAAATGTAAACAAAACATATTCAGCTAGTATTTAAGACTGTCTGTTCTTTTTCTGCAGAACACTGTGTTCTTTGCTGAAGAAGCATTGACTGCGGACCTTTGCTTCCTGATGCTGTTTTCTAACTGGTAATTGAATGGAAAAAGGGTGGTGGCTTCACACTAGAAATTCCTGGAATTTGGGGATCTTTCTAGCTAGTCTGACAGTAAAAAGAAAAAAATACTAGTAGACAGTTTATTGTACTTAAGGCTGTAATCTCACTGCTATGTTAGGAATAGTTTTGAGAGTCAGCTGGCAAGAAAAAGGTGGCAAAAAGATTAGCTACTTGCCATATTCAGTTATTTCTGGTCCCGAGTTCTGTTACTCATACCTGGCACACAAAGGCAGTCTCGTGGAATAGGTAAATCTTGGTAAACATTTGCCATTAAGGGGATTCTAAACTAAATTAAAACTTTTTTTTTAGCCCTGGATAAAGTACCATATTAAAACATTCATTTTCTAAAAGCTAGCTTATGAATCTATTTTTTACTAAATAATATAGTCCTTCCACAACCTCTAGCAGGTGAGATGTTTAGAAGGAAATCTTCAGAACTAAAGCCTATCATAACTACTGTCTGTCACAACCAAATTAGGTCTTACCACTGGAAACATGTAGCTGTTTTCAATATAAGGGTGGGTTAACATACAGAAAAATAAGATTCTGACCACTTTGGCAGTCAGGATGCCTCAATGTGTACATAATATTTATCAAGTTAATTGCTTTTTCTGACTTTTTTGAATTTATAATGCATTAAATATAGGCTTGAGTTGTCATACTCAGCAACTTACAGGACCAAGCCTTTGTATTGCAGATTTCTTGAGGTAGAGATTGTATCTTTGTTTTTTTAAAGTACTGTTTGCGTAGCCCTACGTGTATGTTTTTTATGCATAGATATGCAGAATAATAGCATGGAAACGTTGCCAGACATCATGGGGTTTTGTTACTGGTCTTGTAAAACTGGTGTTTCCCTTAAGTATTCATCAACTGCTGTCAGGCAATTATATGAGAATCTCAGGTTTCATTTCATTTTAAAATAGGTTTTTGATGCTTCAACTTGGAAAATATCAACCTGCAGGTTAAAGAAGGAAAATAAAATGGGCTCGGCATTTATTATTTATAAGATGCTTTGACTTCTGACCCTCTTGCGAGTCGGCTGAGAATTGTTGGCTAAACAGAACCTGAGGGGTGTGCGAGGGAGCAGCTCACTAAAATAGCATAAGCTGCTTAAAAAGGCAAAAAGTCCGTAACCCCCTTATTTAAGGGCACTCGGCCTGAAGTGTTGGCTTTTTAAGAAAAAGACAAATTTATCCTCTGTGAGCCCACTCCCCTTGCAGGCTGAAACGCAGCCCAGGGGACCCTCTCTGACAGGCCGGGGAGCCACCGAAGCGGGTGCAGGGTCCGTGACGAGGTTCGCCCCGGGAGCCGAACGCCCCAACTGGCGGGACACCGGCCGGTTCCCTGCCGCCGGTGCTTTCCGGGCGGCTCCCGGGCGATGTCCCATGATTGCTATCGATCTCCGTGCCGGCTGCCGGGCGGTCATCGATCGTTAAGACCTCGCAAAGCGGTCCGTTGTGCCGACCGGGCCAGCACCGGGGGGACATGCTGGTGGTCCTGGTTGCAGCCCTGAGGTGTTCGGTGTCCCGTCGTTCCCCTGATTTGTACCAATCCTGGGGTTTGGGTTGTATTTTGGGTTTTTTTCCAGGCGTTTTAAATGGCATTAGGGCTGTTTACCTGGTACGCGAAGTTATTCAGGGTGTAATTAATTAAGCCGGCCAAGTTCCCCGTTTCTGGGCGCAGCCGAGGACCGGTGGAAGCCGGAGCTGCCCGTCACGGAGCGTGCCCGAGTTTTCGGTTCATTATTAAACCTGCGAACGGACGTCGGGTTCCGGGGAAGGGGGGGGATGTGTGTGTGTGAGGAGAAGCTCCCCTGGCCGCGGGGACCGGGGCAGAACCTCCCGCCGCCCCCTGAGGCGAAGGGCGGGGCGGCGGGCGGGAAGCCGGGGCCGCCGTCGTCGTCACCTGTTGCCGCCGCGGGGCCGCGCCGGCGTTGAAAGGGTGGGGGCGGCGTGCGCGCTCCCGGCGGCGGGGGGGGGGGGGACACGACGGCGCGCGTGCGCGAGCCGGCGGCGCCGGGCAGCGTGGAGGGGCCTCTTCCTCTTCTTCCTCCTCCTCCTCCTCCTCGTCGCCCGGGGCGCGCGCGGGGGGAGGCGGCGCGTGCTGGCGGCGGCGGGGGCGCGCGCGGGCTCGGGCTCGGCGGCGGCGGCGGCGCAGCGGGGGGATTGTTTGCGCCGCCGCTCGGGAAAGCGGAGCGCGGGGACCGCTCCCCGCCGCGCCCCCCCCGCCTCCCCCTCTTCCTCCTCTTCCTCCTCCCCGCGCCCCGCCGCTGCCGCCGGTCCCGGCCCCGTTCCCGCGTCGGGCCCCCACCCCGGAGCCAATATTCCCGAGATCAAGCGCTACGCGGCGGCGGCGGCGGCGGGGCCGGCGGCGGCGGCGGGGCCCGGGGCGGTCGTCGGGGCCGGGGGGGACCGCAGCGAGGCCGCCGCCGCCGCCGCCATGGAAGCGCTGGGACCCGGTGAGAGCCGCGGGGGCGCGGAGCTGGGGCGGAGGGGGGGGGGCCGGCCGGTCGCGGCCTGGCGGGTCGCGGTCAGCGCCGGCCCTGTCAGGCGCGGGCCCGGCGGGCCGTGTCAGCGGGCGGGGAAGGAGGCCGCGGGCCCGGCCGGCCCCGGCGGGGGCTGGCCCCGCCATCCCCGGGCGTTCGCGGCCGGGCCGAGCCGACAGCCGCCGCGGCCTGGGGCGGACGGTCCGGTCTGGTGCCGCAGGGCCGGGCCCGGCGGGCCCCGGGGCCGCTGGTGACCCCGCAGCAGGCCTCCGCCGGCGGGCTGACACGCGAGCGGGCTCGGAGGCGTCTTCGTCAGCCGCCGGGCGCTGTCCTTTGGAGAGGAGCTGCAGCAGGTCGCTAAACTTTGCGGGGAGGATTTGCGTGTGCCCTTGCGGGCTCCCGCTGAACGGGTTGCCGGCTGGGGTGGAAGTTTCCGCCCGGGCTATCGGGTGACTTGCCCTCCCGAGGGAGAGCAAAGGGGAGGTGGCCTCGAGTGCGGGCAGGCTGGTCACGGCCGGGCTCTGGGGAGCGAGCGGAATAGCGATGGCCGGGAGATGGGGAAACACGCGTAGGTCTCTAGATGCGCGCAGTAATGCGATCCCTGCGCGCGAGTCCTGCGAGCTGTACGAGAATAAGTTTTGTTTTTTGATGTTGAGACGTTATTAAGAGCTTAGGAGATACTTTCTGGAAATACAGATGTTATTTTTTATTTTTTTAACACACTTCGGTTAAGTGTTGGTGGTGTTTCACATGTGGCATTTCGCTACTTGTCTCTTATTCCATGATTGTTCTTCTGTCAAATGTCTGCGAGATGTATTTCCTGGTCTAAGCGGTCTGTGCATCTTATCCATCAAGTTCCCATTCAAACTGTTGGTATAATCAAAGTAGTGTTAACTTTGGTGCGATAAGAAACGTTTATTGACACACAGGTGCAATTCCAGAAGAATCCAGATTTTAAGACAGTGGAGGGCTGACTTGGAGACTCTGCTGTATGTATATATGATGTAGCGTGTCTTCTCTGACTTCCCACTGTAGAAGCAGATCCTCTTTTAGTTTTGTAAAACTGCTTCCTGTCTGAAGTAACTTGGTGGAGGGCACTCACTACATAAGTGACACAGAGTAGAAGAAATTAAGGGGCTAACGGCACCTAGGACCCTAGTCAGGCTGATCAAGTAAAAATCCTGATAAAATAAGTGTGACTTGCAGGGCAGCATGGTTTCAAATGGGAAAACAGTTTTTAGCTTATTCTCTGGAATAAGAGAATTGAGAAATAACTTTAGAAAGGAGAAGATGTAAGTTTTATCTCCTTTGATCAAAACTGACTGAGGTCAGCGTTGCCATGCTTGTTTACAGAACTTGTCAATACCAAGGGAGGAAAATGGGTAAATATAGTTGTCATTTAATCTCTTGCAGGAGATCAGTGCCTGCACTTACTTCAGACTAATTAGCATGGGATTAATGGATCATCCCTCTAGTATCCAAATAAGCACAGCAAACTTTGATTGCCCTTGATGATTCATGCTTGTCAAGACAGCTGTAGTTTTTTTAAGTACTAACTGTACCCCACAACTGGTTTGACTATGGCGTCGCAAGCTCCTCCTGGACGGATCGCAATTAGTCAGGCGGGTGCGGAGCCAGTGATGTGTTGCGTGGGTTGTCTGTGGCCCCGGCAGCCACCCTGCTACTGCAGCTTTGGGGAGCTGACGTGTCGAGTGGGCAACAGCTGCTTACATGCTCTAAGTGTTACTTCTGCTTAAAAATATTCTGGGGTTGGTGTCCTCAGATCGGTAATTTTAATTGGTAATGTAGTAGCCATGGGGTGGCTTATAAACCCAGTGTAGAAGGCTCCTTGGATTTGGTCCTAGGTTTAGTTTACGATTGTGTTAAAAGTTTTTTGCCGCACCCTGAAATGTACCCAAATATGAGTTCCATCCTCCCACAGCTTATCTACTTCCCTTCTGGTATAAACTGTGAGCCTTTGACTTAGATGGATACTGGCAGGTTGACACAGTCTTCTGATACTAAATTTGCCCTAAGTTTTATGATTGGTTTCTATTGCATTCTTGTATTGTAATAATTTTCCCCCGCTCTCCTTTGCTACTCTACAACAGAGGGAAGAAACTTTGATCACACTAGGCACTGGCAGATATAGACAAAACCCATGAAAATATACTAATTCAATTTACTTTACATGCAGTGTCAACTGAGGCTGTGATAGATTTAAAAAAAAGTGTGTTTAATCTTGTTAACATGGTATCTCAGATCTTAACGCTTTGAGGAAGTTAACTAAAGACTTAACTAGTGACTAGCTTGCATGTGAGTACTTTTTCAAGCCTCTAATAATTTCTTCCTTAAAATTGTTCCTGAAGCTCTTAATTTGTCCATATAAATTATCTTCTCCACATCTGTTGGGAGTCTATACCTGTCTTTATGCTTTCTCCCTTGCTTTTCTTTTTAGAAGATAGCCTAAAGCTTTCCTCACTCCTTTCTTCGTGTAGGAATTTTAAATTGGCTGAAATTATGCTGTAGGGGAAAAGTATTTCACTATTAACAAAAATGATATGTTCATGATGTAAAGGAAATGACAAAACTGTTTTATCTTAGATCCAATATGGAAATGTTTTTAATTTAGTTTAGAATAAAAATATCCCTTACCTGTTTCCAGATAATATCAATTTTCAGATAGAAATTGGGGATGTGTGTCTTAAGTATGCCAAGAGTGACAATCATTAACATCTGAACTTTAAGCCTATAGTGAAAACAATGAAAAACGTAGCTTGTGTGGCTATTGGCTAGTTCTAGAAATGGTGGTAGGAATATGTTTATCTTCACATTATATAAAAATACATAATACATAAATGGTTGCATTCTATCTCAGGACTCTGTGAAGTACATAACCACAGTCATGAATAAATGTCACTAAAATTGTGAAGATTAATTATGGCACTAACTTATGTATGCTTTAGGGAACACTTTTTTTTTTTTTTTTTTTTTTTTTTTTTACCTGGACAAGCAGGTGGAAGGCTGAGCCACTTGGAACACCTCCATTTGCAACCTCAGAAAGCTACTTGAGATTTCTTTCTGCCCTGTCAGAAAGTCAAAGTACACCTAACAGGATACTGCACTGAATGATCAATTACATCTCATACATATTTATTTGACTTCCGTAGGGCCCCCAGCAAGTCTTTTCCAGCCACCGCGTCGCCCAGGCCTGGGAACTGTTGGGAAACCCATCCGCCTCCTAGCCAATCATTTTCAGGTTCAGATCCCCAAGATTGATGTTTATCACTATGATGTAGATATCAAACCAGAAAAACGCCCCCGAAGAGTGAACAGGTATGAGTTGTTTAATTAAAAAAAATTAAAAAGTGTATATGCCTCAATTTAAGAAAACTGTACATCCTAGAAATTCTTCATCTGCTAAAGGCCAGTTTATGTTTGTACTATGGTTAGCAGTTGCTTTTCAGTGAACTATAATATAATATTCTCCTTATTTTTATTAAGATGTTTTGCAATTGGCCTGTAATCTGGAAGGCTCTAGGAAATGTACTAAGTGTTGAACTACAGCTGTTCTTATTTAACAGTCTACAAGTGAATGTTGCTGATAATTGTTCCACAGTCTATTATACAAATGTGTGTTAGCAGCTGAGAGGATGGAATTCAGCTTGCAGATTGACGCCGTTGTAGGGTCCACATGTGGATGCTTTGTCAGCAGAATCAGCAGAGCACCCCCACTTACCCCAAAGTAGATGCTTGTATTTGCTCCTGTGTTTGAACAGCTCCCCAGATTCCACTGCCTGTTCTGACTGTATCTCTGCTGACAGTATGGATACCTGCCTTGCGTATAGACACCTGTATGTTGAAACTTGGGTGTCTTAATCTGGAGGTGACTTCTGAAACTCCTGGTGTTGACTTGTTTCTTGTACCTTGCTCATTTAAGAAAATGAAAAAGGGATTTTCAACAGTGTAAGGCCATTGCTGTATTTTCTGTTCTTCAACCTAACTCGATAAATCCCTCTGTAGAGAGGTGGTGGATACTATGGTGAGACACTTCAAGATGCAGATATTTGGAGATCGGCAACCTGGATATGATGGGAAACGGAACATGTATACTGCACACCCGTTACCTATTGGCCGGGATAGAGTAAGTGTTACTATAAGCAGTTTTAAGTTTCAGTGGGAAAGCTGTTACAGTGTCATTTGAAAAGTGTTCTTTTATTGACGTAAACCCAAAATGCTGTCACACGTATTAGTATAGTCTTGGAAATGACAGGCAGTGCCAGTCAGGGATCTCTAGGAACTTAATGGTGTTTTACTGAAGTTTGTTGTCTTCAGGTTTCTAATTTTAAGCTCTTCAGTTGGAGAATTTGTCAGTGCTAGTGCAAACTAATGTGTTGTGCTCTTTCAGCTGCAAGTAGATTTTGGTTTGGTTTTTTTTGTCCCCCGCCCTGATAGAAACTTCGCTTTTCTCTGTTCTAACCCTTGTTCTGTTGCTAAATGATAAAGTAGTTGCAGATGACAAATACGCTGGTTTGGTTTGGCTGCACTGTTAAGATACATCCTCCTGTTCCATAAGAACAACTAGATTAACTGCACTGGCCCTTCATGTTCTGGGCTGTGCTTGCCAGCACCCTCACTCTAACAGACTGCAATCTGTATTAACCAGCCCTGGTACAAAACTTAACCCCCATCTACTCCTCTCCCCTGAGATCTGGTTATTGCTGGTACAGTGCCATGAGGAATACATAGGATGAGTTCACATTTACCCTTTGGGCTGACGGTGTGTGACAGTAATCTCAAGTACTGTGCTAGAACTCTGAGATTTGTGTTTCCTAGTGAGTTGTCTTTTTGACCAAAAGGTTTTCTTGCCTTCCCATTTGGTTCACAAGACATCTTGCTATTAATTGGCTGACTTAAAAAAAATGACTCACAGTTCTCCAGAGCTTTGATGTCACCATACTAATTACTGCTTAAAATTTACACTTAAAGATACCTCAGTGCAGTTTCTCAGATGAATAAATTACAAGCTTTCCAAATCCTAAGGAAACCGATTGTAATATTTTAAGAGAATTACACAAACAATTCGTCAAAAATATAGATTCAAAGGATACCTAGGAGAAGAACATAACCTTGCTTAGTGTTGTGATAGTCTGCAATACCTGACAAAAGCTTGTGCTTAATTCTGTTCTGACTACATCAGGTGGATATGGAGGTGACACTTCCAGGAGAGGGGAAGGACCAGACATTTAAAGTATCCATTCAGTGGGTATCAGTCGTCAGCCTTCAGTTGCTGCTGGAAGCTCTGGCAGGGCACTTGAATGAAGTTCCTGAAGATTCTGTACAGGCACTTGACGTAATCACACGGCACCTTCCCTCCATGAGGTGGGTACTTTTGGTGCCTTCCTGACTGGCTTAATCTTGTATCTGTCTTAACGTTTGTATTATGTTATTACTTGCTGCTATACTACTGCTATTACACTTTCCTACAGTAGAAGGGATAAGGGATGCATTTGCGTAATTCAATGCCTCCCTTACAAATTTGCACTAGAATAGGGAAATCTGATCTGAACTCAGGACATGTATCGGCTGGTCATGTTTCTAATGGGAATTTGCTATAGTCTTTCCAACTGCACTGTTGGTAAAGCTTTGTATGCTTGCTGTAAGTTAGGTCTAACAGTTCTAATGTACTGTAGAAATGTGTTTGAAACACTATAGGCATGAATGTAAAAAGGTGTATCAGAAAGGAATGATGAAAGTATTCATTTTCTCTTCTTTTGTTTTTTTTTTCTCCAGGTACACTCCTGTGGGTCGCTCCTTTTTCTCCCCCCCTGAAGGTTATTACCACCCTCTGGGTGGTGGCAGGGAGGTCTGGTTTGGTTTCCACCAGTCAGTCAGGCCTGCCATGTGGAACATGATGCTCAACATTGATGGTATGTAGGAAATTCTGTCTCACTAATGTAACAGAGTTCTTTCTGCTTCTAAATTAAATGTCCTCTTTTTTTATCTTAGTGTCAGCAACTGCTTTCTATCGTGCCCAGCCTATCATTGAGTTCATGTGCGAGGTCTTGGACATTCAGAACATAAATGAACAAACTAAGCCTCTTACGGACTCGCAGCGTGTCAAGTTTACCAAAGAAATCAGAGGTAAAGGCTTGTTCTAAAGCTGCTGCAACAAAATACTGGAAACCTGCCCATGTTACATTGTAATGAAAATTTGCAAGGTGCTTGGGAAGCTGGCCTATTCCTTTTTCCCTTCACCTTTCTCAAAGGTGACTCCTATGGCTGAATTTATTTAGATGACTTTTGTGTTGGGTTTTCAGGTCTAAAAGTAGAGGTTACCCACTGTGGCCAGATGAAGAGAAAATACCGAGTTTGCAATGTTACTCGGCGACCAGCCAGTCATCAGACGTATGTATACAAGCACCTTCTGACAATTTTTAAAATCTTGAACCTATTAGATATACTAGGTATATTGTTTATGCAAGAGTAGTTGATTCTGGAGGTGAAGCAGCTGTGTGGCTTTACAAGAATGTTTAGTCTTAGTGGAGTAGAGGAGTAGTGTGGGTTTAGACCACTGCTTTATTTCCTTCAATACAGGAAAATTGAAGCTGTATCCTGGCTTTTAAATACAGTTATGAAAGGCTATAATTTTTAAAATAGCTATGAAAGATTCAGTATACAGTCTATAAAATCTTTTCATAAAGAAGAGATCCAGTGGCTAAGGAAAATGTGTTTCCAGCATTTCTAGTGTGGAATAGATTTTTCCATACACTTTTTTCCTTTTTAAAAAAAAAAATATCTTGAAAAGTCTAACTAGAACAAATGTCCTTTATAGGTTTCCTCTGCAGCTGGAAAATGGGCAGGCTATGGAGTGTACAGTAGCTCAGTATTTTAAGCAGAAGTACAGTCTGCAGCTAAAATATCCTCACCTTCCCTGTCTCCAAGTAGGACAGGAACAGAAACACACATACTTACCACTTGAGGTAAGAATCTAACTTTCTCTTGCATTGCGGTGTATCGTCTGTTAAACAGTATCACACCACCTCTCCCTGTTTCTGTGTAGGTGTGTAACATAGTGGCAGGCCAGAGATGTATAAAGAAGCTAACGGACAATCAGACATCAACTATGATAAAAGCAACTGCAAGATCAGCACCGGACCGACAGGAAGAAATCAGCAGACTAGTAAGTGTTTTCTCCAGCTAAACAGTCTGTGCTTGCCACTTCTTATGGCTCTTCCAGAAGCATTGTAGCTTATATATGATAAGCAGAATGACCAAGAACTGCAGAAGTTTAAAAATCCGACTTCTTTAAAACAAATCCTTTTAAATAGACAGCCTATTCATAGCAAAGAGGAGAGAGCCACGTGAAGCATTAGGTGTAGTTACACAAGTACTTTTCATGTCGCCAGGTGAAAAGTAACAGTATGGTTGGTGGACCTGATCCATATCTGAAGGAGTTTGGTATTGTTGTCCATAATGAAATGACGGAGTTGACAGGCAGAGTTTTGCCAGCACCAATGCTGCAATATGGAGGCAGGGTGAGTTTTCCATGCCTTGTAAAATATCTTGTCCTGAGCTTATTTAAATTCATGTAAGTGTTTTGTATATCTTCTCATAAGGCCTCCTTTGTATGAACACTGTTCAGCTATAGTCAAAACAAAGCAGCATTTTATTTTTAATTTGCCTTTGGTTTTTACCTAGAACAAGACTGTGGCCACACCAAACCAAGGTGTGTGGGACATGAGAGGGAAACAGTTCTATGCTGGCATTGAGATTAAAGTTTGGGCTGTTGCCTGTTTTGCTCCTCAAAAACAATGCAGGGAAGACTTACTAAAGTAAGTATTTTCCTATTTATTCAGGATGCCTATTTCAAGGTTTGTTTTCCTCATGTTTCTGACAGGTGATATGTGGTATAAGTTGATTTTAATGCATCTAATAGTAAAAAGAGGAAACAACAGTTCTGCAATTTCTTAAATATTTACAACTTGGGAGGAGACTATGACAAAGTTCATAACCTAATTGGCCAGCTAGGAAAAACATTAATTCCGTACCACTGAGGCTGTTTTTCCTGCTCTGGAGGCTGCATTCCACTTGTATTCTGTTGTTTTTACAAATAACTGATGATGGTCTTTCATTCTAAAACCTGAACTATTTTTTTTCTTAACCTTTACTGCCTCCCAGGCAACATACACCACATTTTTTTCCCCTGTCCTTCAAATTACTCTACAGAATCCTAAAGACAGAGGTTGTGTGAACCACTGAAATGTTTGGCAAAAATCATGGTTGCAATAATGCTCAGGTAAGTTTGGCAAATGAGTAAAAATCTACTGGAGCATCAGTATTAGTTTGGGAATCTGCCTCAGAATGTTCAGTTCAAATGTATTTTTGTTTCTGTGAGACTTCTAAAAGTACAGAAACAGAGGCTTATGAAACTTCCTCAGTCAGGATTAGAATCATATTAGTGAGTTTCTTATAGTGATCAAATTGCTAAAAAATAATTACTGTAGTGTCAAATCGGAACTGCTGTGAAATATCTGAAATAGCTTTAGATCTTGTTGATAAACTTAATGGCAAAGTGAAGCATAGTGAAAAGGCCTGGACAAATCCATTTATATGTCATTTTCAGGAGTTTTACTGACCAGCTGCGCAAGATCTCGAAGGATGCAGGGATGCCGATCCAAGGCCAGCCCTGTTTCTGCAAATACGCCCAGGGTGCAGACAGCGTGGAGCCCATGTTTAAACACTTAAAACTGACTTACGTTGGTCTGCAGCTGATCGTGGTGATTCTACCTGGAAAGACGCCTGTTTACGGTATGGAGAAGAGGCTGTAAAGTGTTAAATTACATGCCCACTTGCTGTACAACTTCTTATGCGCTTTGGCAGTATGAAAGAGGCAGAGCAGGCAATATGTTCCATTTAAAAGGGGTTTTTGGAGATGGGTTTTTCAGGCCTGATTGGAGTACTTGTATCTTACCAAAGAGCGAACTGAACCTTTGTCAGTGAACTTTTAAGGATCTAAATTATGATAACATCTGGAGGAAAAAAAAAAAAAAAGAGAGAAAGCAGAGGGAGCTACTGACTGTTCACATAATTGGAACCACTAACTTATTTTTCTGTCACAGCTGAAGTAAAGCGAGTTGGTGACACTCTTCTAGGAATGGCCACTCAGTGTGTTCAGGTAAAGAATGTGGTAAAAACCTCACCACAAACGCTATCCAACCTGTGTCTGAAGATAAATGCAAAGCTTGGAGGAATCAACAATGTGCTGGTACCTCATCAAAGGTGAGATTAAATCTAAAGCTCTCCTTGAAGTCTGGATTGTCAAGCAAAACGGTGTAATTTTGTTTTGTTTGCTAAAATGATACCTTTCAAAATATTATGTGCTTTAGAAATAGCCACAGTCTGAAGTGGACAGAGAAGGATGCTTCTGCATTCAGACTCTGCCTAGTAAGCCCTGTGATAAGGGTCATCTCTAGTGTTGGAGCCATCCAGCAGTGTGTGTGAAAACAAGCTCACACAGGGTTTTTTTCCTCTGTCTCTCTTTCCTGCCTTTTGGGTTCGCTCAGTCTACCTTTTTGTCTTGCCACCTCCTTAAACATACCGTATCTCCTTCCAAATTGAAAGAAAAGGAGTGAGGCGGAGTGACTTGTGATAAATGTTTGTAACTTCTTCTGCCTTTGGTCCTTTTCACTTTGTTCCCTCTGGACTGTAAGAGCTTGAGGCAGAGAACTTCATCCTTAAAGATTCTGACAGGGTTTTAGTTCTGTTGAATGGTTTGGATAGACCTTCTCCGGTTGTAATATTTTTTTTCCTTCCTCACCCCCCTTCTTTGTATTATTATTGTTATTATTTATTATTTGATAAACCTTAATCATATTAAACAGGCCATCGGTGTTCCAGCAGCCAGTGATCTTTTTGGGAGCAGATGTCACTCACCCTCCTGCTGGGGATGGAAAGAAGCCATCCATTGCTGCTGTGGTAGGCAGTATGGACGGCCATCCTAGCCGTTACTGTGCTACGGTGCGTGTGCAGACCTCCCGCCAGGAGACCTCCCAGGAGTTGCTGTACAGTCAGGAGGTGATACAGGACCTGACTAATATGGTGCGAGAACTATTGATCCAGTTTTACAAATCCACTCGTTTCAAGCCCACAAGGATCATTTACTACCGAGGGGGAGTATCAGAAGGACAGATGAAGCAGGTATTGTCTGATGATTTCTTGTTGCTTGTGAAAAGGGATTGGCCCTTGGAAAAAAAAAAAAAAACAAAAAACCCAAACATATATGTGGGTTGCATTTGTTACGGGAACAATTAATGGTTTCATTGAGTTTTCCTGGGCAAGCACGATGTACAGTTACCCTGTCTGATCATGTTCCTTACAAAGTGCCATTTGTACACAGAAAAAATGAAAATAGTATTATATGTACTGAATTCAGCACCTAATAGTTAAATCTTCTACTTCTAGGTAGCTTGGCCAGAACTGATAGCAATCCGGAAGGCCTGTATTAGTTTGGAAGAAGATTATAGACCAGGAATAACCTACATTGTTGTGCAGAAAAGGCATCACACCAGACTATTCTGTGCTGACAAAACTGAAAGGGCAAGTAATGTTGACTACATAAGAAGGAGGTGATGGCAACAGGAAAGTAAGATTGTTTAGTTAAGTGGGGTGGTATCCATCTTGTCCGCTAAAATTGAATTAATCTGTACAAGCAGTAGCAGTTCTGTGCAGTTAACAGGCTTTCTCTACCAAAATAACCAGTTCCTCCCCTTTCTTATTGCTCTAGATCAAGCGATCAGATGGAACAGCTTGTTCCCATCCACTTTTGGAGTAGGCGTACTCTATATCCCTGTACTTGTGTACCTGGAGCTGTAGCCTGGATTTTTATAATCTGGGATTCCTGACTATAAACTGAACTAGTTGTTCCGTTTGTTGCCTGTTCTGTCTCTAGATGCATCTGTAAGATTTGCCTATGGTACCAACTCACAAGCCAACTGAGAAAGCTTCTTTAGGAAAGTTCTTGATCTCAGGTTTCCTTAAAAAAACACAGATCTCTGGGCTGTGAGTGCAAACGAGGGTATGAAATAAATTTATTCTAGAAAACCTGCATTTTCAGATCCTGAATTACTTGTGTAGGCTTTATCCCACTCTGCAATTTTAATGGTACTGGCAAGTGTTTTATTTTCTCTGATGACACACCAGCTGGATTTGGTGAAGTTTCTAAAAATGAACTCAAAGAGAACATTTTCATTCCTCCTATGTAAATGACCTTAATATTTTTCCACCTTTTTGAGCAGTAAATTCTCAAACAGCTTTAAGTAGAGCCTACCTTAGGAGGTATTTTTGGGTCACTTCCAAAAAAAACCATGGGCTAATAATAAACTTTCCTCAATAGGTGGGTAAGAGCGGCAACGTACCAGCAGGCACTACTGTGGACAGCACGATCACACATCCTTCTGAATTTGACTTTTACCTCTGTAGCCATGCAGGAATTCAGGTAATGTTTCAGCTCTGCTGTGCTCAGGCTACGGGACTAAATCCTTATAGTTGTCCCGATGAGTAATGTTGCTTCTATTTATAGCTTGGCAGACTTACAGTCGCATCAGTTTGGTGCCCATTTGGCACTTACTTGTCAATGCACTGATAGAAGGTACAGCCTTCAGGTGCGACCTCTGTTTTTATTGATGTTCTCTAGCTGACTGCTCATCTGTTCTCCACAGGGAACCAGCCGGCCCTCCCACTACCAGGTCTTGTGGGATGACAACTGTTTTACCGCAGACGAACTACAGCTTTTGACGTATCAGCTGTGTCACACGTATGTCCGGTGTACGCGATCAGTCTCTATTCCAGCTCCTGCATACTATGCCAGGCTGGTAGCGTTTAGGGCCAGATACCATCTTGTGGACAAGGATCATGACAGGTAAGGAACTGTGCCTCATCATCTTGGTAGCCAGATAACGGACCTGAATTACATACTGCTTGGCCCAATTGTTCATGGTTCTGTGTATGTGTCTGCATTTTTACAGTGCTGAAGGCAGCCATGTGTCAGGACAGAGCAATGGCCGCGATCCTCAGGCTCTTGCAAAGGCAGTGCAGATCCACCATGATACTCAGCATACGATGTATTTTGCTTGAGAGCATCTGGGAAGATAAGGCAAAACCAACAACCCATGCAGTCCTGAAATGTTTTGAATGCCTACTGCTATAGCTAGGGCCCAGTTTATTTCAGACTGCCCACTACCAGCAGCTCTGAACAGTCGCACTGAATCTGTACTTCACAGCAATGTCTGATGCACCAACACAATTGAGCCATTTGTTTCATTGTTTTATGTCATAGAAATTCATAGACTGTCTTTTCTGATGCATTGGACTGAATTTTTACCTCAAAGCGCAAAAGGCCGATCATCCTGAAATTTTTAAAGGACTTGGCACGAAAGGTTTCTATTGAATATTTTGCTAGCTGTTGTTTTTAAGTTATCTTCTCATCCCATTAGTTTATCATGATGACTGATTCCCTGTCTTCATGCACTGCTTAGTGAGTGTGCATATTATGGCAAAATGTTTTACTCCAGTTAAATGTAATTGTTCTATTGTGTGGGGCCATAGATTTTTTAACGGAGATTTTAGACTTCACTACTGTAAATGCCTTTTAACAAACATAACTTTCACAGGTATTGCAGTTTTTTGTCAGTTTTACTAATTATCTTTTTAATCTCTGCAGACTTCGGCTGCAAAGCAATTGCACTATACTGCGAGTTCAGATAGGTGGTTCTTGTTCTGTGAATGTGTAATATAACCAGATAGTGATGCCTGTCAGTACATTTTAATTATAATGGTTACAAATAATACTGCCATGGTATCGTAACAAGTACTGAACCATCATTTCCCCCTCTAAAAATGATAAAAACAAAAAAAAAAAAATTAGCTTTTAGGTATTTTGCAAACTTTTACAAAAGTGCCCACTTTATGCTGCTGTGTGGTTTGATAAATCTAAGTGATTTTAAAACTTTTTTCTCATAGGAGGTTTAACTTTGGCAATAAATATTTGTTTTTTAAGCCCCCCAACAGTGTAATTTTCTAGCTGAGGATTGTGCATGAGTTTAACCAACATTCTCGTGTCGTTTTCTGAACACACAATTTGGCAGTTTCTGAAACTAATTAGAAAAGACGCACTTCCATGCTTTTTTAAGAATTATTTTTAACTGTTTTATATTCACTGTTGGTGTCCTGTCTACAACATTTTTTATAAGCTTGGAAACTGGGTGTTACGTGTAGGAAAGGCTTGCCAATCTGTACAGTCTAAATGTATTGTGTGACAGGCAACCTAAGGACTTGTACCAGCATTTTAAACTTTTTTTTTCCCTGGGAATCTAGGTTGCACACACAACTGCATTCAACAGCATGTTTAACCAATGTAAGTCTCATATACTGATTCTGTCCCAGCCTAGAAGTTAGGATTTTTTTAATCTGCTTGGCTTTTTTCAGCTGAAACGCGTAATAAAGAACAGGGGCTTGGTTTCACTGAATGCTCTTGGAATCCACAAACATAGTATGTTAAGGCTAGATTCCTCTTAGTGTTAACCTGAGTTAGCACAGATTAAAAGCTTATTCCTAAACTGAGTAGAGCCAACACCACTACTTTGATGACAGAAGTTTGAGAAGTCCAACGATTGCACTGTGGTCTCTGATACTCGTGTGGGGTTTGCTGCTAAGTTGTCTCCTGTTCCAAAGCTTAGGAACCAGCCCCCTCAAAATTTCAGCAATATGAAATGCTGTTTCCTTCAGTCTTTAAGCTTGTAAATAAATTAAAGTTTACATTTCTAAATGCTGGTTTTTTCAGTTGTACCAGAGTACACTGAACTTAAGTCTTCAAACAGTTTTATAACCTTCTTTCAAGTAGTACGTCTCATTGAATTAAGTTTAAACTTTTTTCATTTCTGTTGAAACTGGGACTGAAGTGAACTCTGCTTCTGGCACATACTGTGGACAGGTTTAGATTGAAAAAAAAAAAAGAAAAAAAGATTCTTTTTAGTTTTCTTAATTTTTTTTAAAGAATACCTCACTTGTGTAATAAAATCAGGACACGTGGGTGGGAGACTGACCGCTGCTTCAGCTAGATGGCTGCTTTTCTCAGTACTTGTTCAGGGAGAATACAAAAAAAAACCCCTTTTTAGAATGAACTCTGACTGACCCAACACACGTGGAGAACTTTGGCACCTTGAAAAGAAACTGAGCACCCTTTTTAGGTTATAGGATCAAAGATCGCTATTTTGAGTTTGTGCACTAGGCAAGAATGTGGCTGGTTTATCAAGGGTGCAAAGAAATACTTAATTCTGTCACCAGTTAGTTAGTTGTCCAGTGCCAAGCACTCCTAGTTCAGATTGAGTGAAGTGAGAGCCTCTCCTTTGTTTGCCTGTGACTGGACTGAATATTTAACCTCAGACTATGGGGATTGTTAGACCTCGGCTAGCCCTGGGATGCAGGGCGAGGACCTTAACTCAATCTTGTGTTAAAACACCACTGTAGAGAAGCACCACTAAGGGTGCAGTGCTGTCACTTGGGGAGAAGAGCACTGAAGTTCAGGACCGTTGCGTGGCGGTAACGGTAAGATCAAAGTTTCGGCAATGCTGTCCTACACAGGTCTGAGCCAAGTCTGGAGGTTGGGCTTGATGATCTGGATTAACCCCTTGGGCCTGACTGAATCGTTATGCATGTGTCAATCAATGGGAAGATGTGCATTCTGTAGATGTAGTTCTTAGGGTGTTTTGTTTTGTTTTGTTTTTTTTATAAATAAAGCCTGTTGGCCACTGTTTAGCTATGTGGTGTGAAAGATTTTAAATGTAGCAAAGTTTAAAGAGTTGGGAAAGGGGGTGGTTGACATTTAAAAAAAGAAGAAAAAAAAAAAAAATGGGGGGCAGAAATCCCATTTCCAAACCAGTTCTGCTTGCTTTGTGAACAGCTGAATTCTGAACAAGCTCTGGCAATCACTAGTTAGCCTGTCTCAACCATTTGAACAGCCTGGCTTATTTATTCTTGTTGTAAGTACCACAGTTTAGTGTAGTGCCTGTAGCTGCATCCAAAGGGCCTAAGAGGTGGTGATGTACAGGCAAACATGCTTCATGCAGTACGTCTCTTGTCCCAGACGCAAGTGTCAGAGTTATTTAACCTCTATCAACAGCTTTGCTCTTCGGTTGGGGAAGGGCACCTTTGTTCAGATCCAGTGTTTAACAAAACCTACCCCCCCAAACTACCTTTGTGGATGTGCTGTAGGATTTTTCTTGCTCAATAGCAAGGGAGTGACTCTGCTTTCATTTTAAGAAAGCAGGGTTTGGAGGGCATTGTATCAATACTGTTTCAACTACAAGGTTTTTTCCTTGTGCATTGGAGGAAAGATCTTGTAATATCACTTAGAGATTTTCTTATACCTTGCTATTGACACTTTCATATTTCTATGTCTAGAGGCTGAAACTTCAATGTAAAAATGTTTGCATTTGTTCATTTTGACTTATGATGTAATTTTCGTTTCTATATTGTTAGACTTGTAATGTTTAAAATTGTATTTTATTAAATTTGGACTGGATGTATGTCTATAGCAATACGAGGTACTCTTTCTAAACTGTTATGGGTGGGTTAGCAGCCCCATGTTGCGATAAGATGCTGGTCGTGTACAACTTGCAATGTATTTTTTTTTTTTTTTAGCCTGCAGGGATATTTTGTGTTCATGTGTCCAAAAATAATAATAATAAAAAAAAAAATTGGCATTCTTGTGCCAAATGTTCTGTTTTTCCTTGTTGATGTCTAATAAATGCAATGTACAGAGTGAGGAACCGATACTGTTGCCTGTAAACAAATGTCTTAAATTATTTAACTTTTAATTAAAACTTGTACACAATGTGTAACCTGTGGAACTCATTGCCACAACATATTTATTTCTGATGTGCTAGGACTTAGAAAGCGATGGAAGTACACATGGATAACATCTCTAGAGATACTAAAAGGAGGGCTTAAATTAACCCGTTTTCGGAGCCTGCACTCGCCATGGGGGGGAGATGTTTGGAATGGGTGTATTTTTTTTCATGTTCTCGGGAAATTATATTGCAATGTCTAGAGAAATTATGGTGTCAATAGACTCTGTATCTGCCTGGAAAAGTGATTCTATATTAGAGAGTTGCAAAATAATAAATGAAAGAGCTGTTTGCTTATTCATCTTCTCTATTTCAGGTGAGGGTTTGCTGTTTCCTCAGACAACTGTACTTCACTAAAAATACGATGGTAAGGACAGGAAAAGCTTTTGGCCAAGGCCAAAACATGACAGCTATAAATGAACTCGGGACACATGATTGCTTAAAATAACCTGCATCTTCAGCAAACCCCTGCTTCCAGGTTTTAAATTTATTTTTTTTTTGCAGTGGAGATCCTGGGGGGTTTGGGAACCGAGATGGTTCAGCCTCAGGCAAGCCTGAGGAGCTCAAAAAGCAAAGGATGACTTTATCCTGGTGTCTTCCAAAACTAACGTGAAGATCCCTTGGATCAAACCCCAGGAACCAGGGGCTGGAGCTGCACAATGCCTTTAAGCGATGATGTGCCTCCATCTCCCCGTCCTCTGCTTGGCCGCACGCAGCCGTGGCACCTTCCTCCCTTAAATGTGCCTCAAAAAAACCAGCTGCCCGCTGGCTTCTGCTCCAGCGCCGGCCCTGGGGATAATGGCAGGGCCTCACGCTCGCTCCTGCGTGTGGGGGTAGGAAGAAGCGAAAACGCTTTAATACTTGGAATTTCTGTGGTTTTCTTCCATTGCCTCGCACAATCCAGAGTAGGATTGCAAACCTCATCTCGTTTAGCCTTGTCTTGAAACAATGCTCCTGGGGCTTTTTGACTTTATTATCAAAGTCGTGCCACGGGGTCAGTGTTTCCACTCGTCAGCCCTCGCTGGGGAGGGCAAATCTAACAAATGTGGTGAAAAAACGGGACGTTTCTGCCTAGTTTGGCTGGGTTGAGGGGGAGCGGGGCTACAGCGGGCTCATGGCCAGCGAGACCCGGAGCACCTCAGGAATAACAAAAAAACCCTGTCAATACGAGAACCTGTTTTCCCGCCGCTTCCTCCCCGGCCCGGCAACACAAATCGGAAAAAGACCCTGAAAAAATGTCTCAGGCGGCGCGGATCGGAGGGCAGGCCCGAGCACCGGCCTTCCACACTACACTACTCCCGGGCGGCGGCAACGCTCGGGTTCCCCTCCCGGTTCCCGCCCTGCCAACCCCGGTACCACCCGGTGTGCGTGTCCGTGTATACATCCCCATCCCTCCCGCTTTCCCCTCGCCCGCCGGGAGCGGGCCCAAAATGGCGGCGGCCCCGTCGGGCGCCGCCTTTGTTGGGCGCGGGGCCGGGCGGCGGCGGCGGCGCCTGCGCGTTGGGGCGCGGCGAGAGGCGGCTGCGGCGGGCGGCGGTGCAGTCACCGGCCCCGGCCCTGCCCGGCCCCTGCCCGCGGCCCCGGCCCCTTGACCGCGGCCCCCGGCTCGGAGCGGCGCCCGCGTGGATGGGATGGAAGCGGGACCCTCGGGAGCAGGTAGCGGTGGTCTGAGGGGGGGGGGGGGGGGGCGAGGCGTGGGGGGCTGGAAGCGTGTGACGGGGGCTGCGCGATGAGGGAGGTTCGGGGTGGGGGGGGGCCCGCTGAGGGGCCTGAGGGGGGGCTGCGCCGTGGGGGTGAGGTGGGGGGTATGGGGGGGGGGCGGTGCAATGGAGGGATGGGGGGGTGCAATGGGGGGAGCCCGCGGTGGGGGGGGAGGGGGAAGAGGGATGTGCAATGGGGGGCTATGCCGTGGGAAGCGGGGGGGGGGCCCTGCGGTAGGGTATTGGGGTGAGGGGGGGGCTGAGGAGGGGTGGGTGAGGGGCAGACCGTGGGGGGTGGGGGGGGGAACGCTCCTGTCTGGGCCTGCAGCCGGCCCGGGGGGGGGGGCTTCAGGGCTGCCCCGTTTTGGGGTGGGCGGCAGCGAGGAGACGGCGAGCTTGTCCCCCCCGGGGTGCCCTGGAGAGGGCAGGAGGTGATGGGGAGGTTGGGGCGGAGGGGGCCGTGCGGGGCAGAGCACCCGCAGGATTGGGGTGCAGGGTTGGGGGGGGGGACGTGTCTGACCCGCAGAGCTGGGAGCGTGGGGTCCATCCGCCCCCCAAAGCGTGGCGCGACCCCTGCGCAAAGGGCCTGTTTCGCACAGAAGAGCGGCAGCATCCCCCCCCCCCCAGCTCCCCATCGTCACCCCCGTGTCCCCCCCCCCCAGCTCCCCGTCTCCCCTCCGGTGCGGTGTTTCGGGGAGCGGGGCACCAGCCGGGAGCTGGCGTGGGGCCGGCGATGCCGCGCGCCGTGACAGCACGAAGCGGCTCCTCTCCCCACGGCGGGGCATGCGCGGAGCCGGGGCTGTGCGTGGCCGGCTGCTGGTGAGGGGCTGCGGGGGGCTGAGCTCCAGAGTCACCCCGTACCCCCACGTCCCCCCACTCCTACCTCCGCACACCCGGCGGGAGATGGGAGCAGCTGGTGGTGCTTTCGGTCTGGACCCTTCGCGGCCAGGGTGTTCCCCAAAACTCGCCCGGCCGGCCATCACGTCGGCAGCCGCTCGCTCCCGTGCTCGGCGTGACCGTCGCGAACTTGTGCTGCTCTGAGTCGCAGAAGGGTTTTGGTGCCTAGAACAAGGCAGGAGGAGGGGAGGGAGCGGTGGGGACTGGGGACCCCTGCCCCTTCACGGCTCTCGTGCTGGCAAGTTTGCTGCCCGCTGTAATGCGGTGGCGTGGCGAGATTTTGACATAAAACTGCTGCGGGTTTATGACCAAACTTTGGACCTTCCTTACGGTATTTAATTTTAAGTGTGGCATGGAGACCTCTTCGTGTCTGTGTTACCTTCTGGCTGCTGGCGCTTTGTGTTTGGGGCTGATTTATTGGCCTCTGGAAGCCGTGATTTGGTGGCTGCGTCGAGGGCTTTGCCGGTGCCTCGGGGTGATAGCGGCACTGCCACCTCGGGGCAAAGCAGATAATGCTGCCGGTGTGCCTGCACCCTCCAACCACCGGCCTTAACTAATTCTGTTAAGGTGCTGGGTGCTTTAAAACAATCTCTCCGATGAGATTGGGCCACGCTCGGGGGGTATGGGTTTGGGGTTTGGTCCCGCTGGCAGCATGGGGGTCCCTGGGGTGGTGGGGGCTGCACTGAGAGCAGGGCTCTGATGCTGCACTTTTGGAAATTTCCCCTTTCCTCCCCAAATCTGACTGGGGGGTGTCTGCTCCCACCCGGGTCACCCTGCGTGCAGCAAAGACGTTTACCCCGTGTTGCAGGAGCCACTGCAGATCCCACCCTGCCTTAGCATCCCTTTGCCTGCGACGGAGCCCGGGTATGGGGCTCATGTTCAAGCTCTGACGATGCCAGGCCGTGACCTGTCAGGGTAATAAAGCACAAACCCAGCGTGTGCCTGGATGTGCCCAACATAAAGACTTTTGGAAAGGTGACAAGGGAACCTGGGACATCTTCTGACCCGCAGGCACTGCTCAGGGAGGCACGCATGCACTAGTTTTAAAAACTGAAGTCAGTTTCCCCCCAACTTTTAGTTTTCTTTATCCCTTGCAAACTTCCTAAATGCTGTTAATCTTAACCGTTGTCTTCCTGTGCTAAACCCTGCAAAAACCCCAAAGCTGTTCCGTCTGTTGGATCTCTTTATCTTCAGGAAACATGAGATTGCACGTGCCTGTTTCTGGGATGGGATTATACCAAGAAACAAAGCTGGGAGAAGCACCTTGCCTGGAGACACGGCGTGTATGATTTATCTCTAAACACTTTTTGCAGCTTCTCTCTAAACCCAGGGAAGAACAGAACAGGGACAAGTTATTAAGATGGCAGACGTTAAAAGGAAGCCAAATCAGGCAGAAAAGCGCTGCTCTTTCAGCAGGGCGAGCTGTGGCGAAGCTGCCTGTGGGTTTTAAACCCCTCACCAGGAGCCCCTGGCCAGTGGCTCTGTGGGGCTGCCTGTGGCACAGTGCACCCACTGCAGGGACATGAAGGGACACGGAAAGGAGCCGGCGTCGCCTTTGTCCTGTCCCCTCTGGCGCTGGGGGCTGCCTTTGTCTGCTGCTTCCAGCTCTGCGCGTCCCTGGCTGCTGCCTGGAAAGTCTGCGGGAGTGGTGCAAGACCAGGAGGGGTGTCAGCCTTTGCCCGGTCCAGGTGCCATTAGCAGGGACCCCAGGTTCATGGTGCAGGGTCACACAGTCCGGACAAGCCGCCTGGTGCGTTCGGCAGAGGTGGTGGCACTCATGGTGATGGGTGCTTCTCACACCCCATCGGAGGGAGCGAAAAGGGGGACGCAGAGCCGCTGGGCAGCCAGGGCTGGCTCAGCAAGACCCTCGTGGGTTGGCTTATGCCGCCACGGGTCAAGCCGTGTCCGTGCCGCTGGCATCACCACACTGTGCCGCTCTCCCTGGAGCCAAAGCAGCTGGTTTGCAGTCCCTGCGAACGAGTGCGATGGAGGTGGCAATGCTCTTGCTGCTGCTTGTTATGCTCCGTTGCAGCATCCGCGGGTTCGCTCTCTGGCCCAGCCTGGGCTGCGGGACTGTGCACACCGGGTGCGGCAGCACTGGCCTCAGCTGTGGTGGGGCAGAACTTTAACTTGACGCTTTCGAGTTTGTCGCCCGCTATTTCCAAGCGGGAAGCTGAGGTTTGACAGGGCGCGACGATGCCCTTTGCAGCGCTTGGCACTCGGGTGTCGAGGATACAAAGAACTAAACTGCTTTCAGAACTAAATACCGTAGTAAGACAGATTAGAGCCTGTTTTGGCACATTTCTTGGATGCAGCCACCACAATGTGGGGCAGGAGCAGCGCTTGGGCAGCTCAGACTTCCCCTTGGAAGATGGGCTGTGGTGCACGGGACGGGTTTAATGCTGCACGTTGACGGCTGCAGCCGGAGCCCTCTGCCCCGCATGGGTGTGATCTACTTAAACTTGGTTTAGTGTCGAACCAAAAAGTGCCTGCAGCCGCCTGAACCTGGTTATGTTCACGGCGACTCGGGAACGAGCAGGCAGCGGGTGTGATGTGTGGGCTGGCAGAGATGAGATGGTGCTTTTTGAAGTCTGGGCTTTGTGGGACGGTGTCGGTCACTGCTTACAGCCGGCGGTTTTGAATATGTTGAGCCTGGAGACTGGGAAAGCTGATTGCTCGCCCTGCCAGCAGTTGCCTTTCCTGCTGGTGCTGCCACTTGCTTTGCCTCCCGACTGGGGGGTTTCTCTTCCCTGGGTGGTTTCTGGGGCTGGTTTAGGGTAGGAAATGGCTCAGGGTGAGGATGGACCACGCTGAGTGTCCGGCGGCGTTTGGTGTGCCGCAGCCCCGCTTCCTCCTCTCTGATTCCCGGCTGTATTTTGGCAGTGCTGGGTGCATGGGGAGGGGGTTGACGGGGACCCGCCACCGCAATAAAACTCCCTTTTGTCTCGGCCTCGTTCCCGTGGCCCCTTGGCTGAATGCGGCGCTGGAGAGGATTTAAATGACATGGTAATTTCATGCCGTCCCACCGGCGGCTTTGCCTGGGTGCAGGCAGCTGTTGGGCAGCAGGTCATGTTCCCCAGCTGTTACCATAAATAATAGAAACAAAGCGTATTCCAGCAATAATTACCCCAAACGGACTTTCACCTTGGCGGCGCTGCCCTCACCGCCGTCTCTGCCTGCCGGTGCTTTGCACGTGCACCCAGCGAAGGGGTGGTGGTGGCAGCGGTGGTGATGCTCCCGGCGCATCCCCAGGGCACGGCTTTTGTGTGCGAAAGTCTGTGATTTCTCCCGGGCCGCTGAATTTATAATGGCAGGCAGATTTCATCCCGCTCACTGGCCGCATTGTGCTGCAGGAACAACACTCGCCCTCCAGCCCCCGGCCCCGGGCGCCCGCATTTACATGACAAAGTGGGAGCCTGTGCAGCTTCGCCATGGAGAGTTGAGGTATGCAGAAGCCCCCCTGTCTCCGGGTGGTTTGGGGCGCTTTTTAATGAGGCTTCTTCTACCAAAGGGGAACTGGCCCATTTTGCCACTGGCCCCCTTTTCTGCTGCTCTGAGCTGCAGCCAGGGGCTGCGGGCACGAGGTGCCCAGGGATGCTGCGTCGTGCTGTCTGGGGTTCCCCGGCACAGTGTCCTCCGAGCCAGGCGGAGGGCGGCTTTCAGGAGGGTTTGCACTGAGGCAAATCATGGGGGTACCCTGTGGTGGGTTGACCCTGGCTGGAAGTCAGGTGCCCGCCAAAGCCGCTCTATCACTCCCCCTCCTCAGTTGGACAGGGGAGAGAAAACACAATGACAGGCTCGTGGGTCAAGATAAGGACAGGGAGAGATCACTCAACCAATTACCGTCACAGGCAAAACAGACTTGACTTTGAGAAAAATTAGTTTAATTTATTACCAATTAAATCAGAGTCGGATAATGAGAAATAAAACCAAATCTTAGAACACCTTCTCTCCACCCCCTCCCTCCTTCCCAGCTCAACTCCACTCCCCATTTTCTCCACCTCCTCCCCAGCAGCGGTGCAGGGGGATGGGGAATGAGGGTTGGGGTCAGTTCATCACATGTTGTCTCTGCCATTCCATCATCTTCAGGGGCAGGACTTCTCCCTGCTCCAGCGTGGGCTTCCTATGGAGTCACAGCCTCCTTCAGGCATCCCCCTGCTCTGGCGTGGGGTCCTCCCCGGGCTGCAGGTGGAGATCTGCTCCCCCGTGGACCTCCCTGGGCTGCAGGGGGACAACCTGCCTCACCAGGGTCTTCACCACCAGCTGCAGGGGAATCTCTGCTCTGGCACCTGGAGCACCTCCTCCCCTCCTTCTGCACCGACCTTGGTGCTTGGTGTCTGCAGAGTTGTTTCTCTTACATGTTCTCACTCCTCTCTCCAGCTGTAGTTGCTGCAGCAGTTTTTTCCCCTTGTTAAATCTGTTATCCCAGAGGTGCTGCCACCGTCACTGATGGGCTCAGCCTTGGCCAGTGGCGGGTCCGACTTGGAGCCGGCTGGCATTGGCTCCATCGGATGTGGGGGAAGCTTCCAGCAGCTTCTCACAGAAGCCACCCCTGTAACCAAAACCTTGCCACACAAAGCCAATACAGCCCTGAGCACTCTGGGGCAGGGACATGGCACAGAAGGGGTGAGCCCAGCCTGCGTGTTCACCAAAGAGCTGTGGGGTCTCTCCCACCTGTGCCGAAGCAGCCAAGGCCAGGTGAGAGCCCATCTCGCACACTGGAGGTGCCAGATACCACAGCGCCCATCGGGCACCGAGCATCACCCCTGGTCCCCCTCCCTGTGCTGGCTGCCCCACATCACCGCTCTTATAAATAGCCGCGTCCTGGGTAGGCACCACTGCACCAGGCTGTGCACAGATAATGGCTTTTTAAAAAAAATCTTTGGATCTCAAAGTAATTTAGAAAGGAAGAGTCATTATCCCTCCCCGCTTTGCTGGGCGAGCTCCGGGCAGGCAGCGCAACCCCTACGGCGAGCCTGGGGCTGGGCTGCTGGGGCGGCTGCTCTGGCTTGTTGCATTCGAGGACCGTGTGTCTGCGGTCGACAAAATAAAACCCTCTGAGTCAGCCCACGGGCAAACTTTCCCATCCTCGACGCTGGTCTTGTGTCCTGTCCTGGTCTTTGCAGAGCATCTCCCTGCCATTGTGGTGCTGCTCCCTCCAGCCAGGCTGCCCATTTATATGATCTTGTGTTTGCAATATCTCGTGGCTCACATCAAACTCCTGAGACAACTTTTGCATTGCTGGAGGCCAACTCCTTCATCTGTGATTCATGATCCTAATTGCAAGGCTTTACGTTCATAAAGCATCTGGTGATCCTCTGGTGAGAGGGTTTGTATGGCAAAGTGTTATTTTCGGGCTGGCTGGTCCAGAGCGCTGGGGTTGCGGGATGGGTGCGGGACCCGTTCAGTCACCCCTCTGCAGCGCGGCTCCTTGCTGGCCCCAAACCTGCTTCAACTCTTCTCCGGCCCCAAAGTGCCACCAGGCAGCTTCTGAGCTGTGGCTGCTGCCCTGCATCTACGTGGATGCCATGGGCACGTGGAGAAGCTGTCCTGCTCGCGCATGGCTGCCGGGATCGTCTCGGGGGTGAGAAGGTCCAGGAGAGGAGAAACTGCGAGTGCTGGCCTTGATGTGGTTGCAGGGAAGGCAGTGGAGAGCTGCTGTCCTCTGGCAGGTCTTCCAAGTGGGCTGCACGGTTTCTCGCTCAAAAGGCAGAGCAGGGACCGGAGGCTCCAGCAGCGCTGGCAAATACCTCTTCCATTGGGAACCATGATTTAAAAATGCATCAGCTTGCAGCCAGGGAGCTGGCGATTGCCAAGAAATGTTCGTCATGTGGAGACATGAATTATACCGCGAGTAGCTCATCTGAAAATGAGTTTCTTAAAATGAGCTGCCCCTGGAGCGCAGCGCAGCCGTTTGTCTCGTGGGTGCTGGTGGCCGCCCTGTCCTGGAGCAGCTGTGAGTGCCTGCAGGGGTGCGAGCCCCGCGTTGGTCTTAGAGATCCCTGTTTTGCTTGTCAGACTGCTCCAAGTCCCATGCTACCTTGTCTGAGGAGGCGCTGGGGCCGGCTTAGCCCCAGGCTTGGGGCTCATGGCAGATTTTGGAGCTCCCAGGCTCCTGCCGCAGGGCAGAAGCAAGAGCAGAGGTTGGCTTTGCAGAAGTTAATGCTGCAGTTCAGCCCTGGATGCTCAGAAGGGTCATCCCGTCCCCTTGGTGTCCTGCGATGTGGTGGCCTTCCATCGGCAGGAAAAGTCTTGCAGAGATGGGTTGCAAAAGTAAAAAGCAAATTTGAAGCTTAGTTTGCTGCTCTTCTGTTTTTCTGCTTCTGATATTTTTAGGCTGGAATTGAAATTCGGTTTTAAAAAGAAAGTGGATGGGAGCAAGGGGTGCTAAGAGCACCATGTGTTCAGGAGCCGAAATTGGAGCCGGGACGCTGTTTGGGGGCTGACTTGGACAGTTGGCCACCCAGATGGAGCACTCTGAATATCCTATATGCTGTGCTCCCCGCACGCGGCCCAGCTGGCTGAGATGTCGCTGGGTTTGAGAAACAGAAGATGCAGATTGGGATAAGTGGAGACGGGCGAGGTGGGAACGGGGCAGGAAGGGCAGATGTCTCCTCAAGAGAGCAGCGGTGTCGAATGCTTCTTTGGCAATATTTTAAGATACCTTTGAGTCCAAGGGTGTGGTCAGTTTAGAAGCGCAGTTCAGTCCTGTGGCCGTGCACTGGTATCTGTCCGTGCATCTCCAGAACTTCAACAGTAAGTCTGTATAATGGGCTTTGTGGAAAAACTGGTACTTTCCTCTTTATGAGTTTGGGGCCCAAGCTGCTTGAAGGGATTGATTTTTTTTCGCTACCTCCCATAATCCATGGGAGGTTTTCATCAAACTGTTCTTAATTTTCTCTGTTTTTTATCAGCATCTTCCCTGGAGTTAGCCTTCCCCATCGATGTGACTTTTTTTTTTCTTTTTTTTCTGAACAGCGGTTGAGAATTACGTTGTGGGAGGGGTTAAGGATAAAACAAAAGTTCAGGTACTGGGACTTGGGTTATCCTGTGACCTGGAGTTCGAAACACCATTGTTAATAACCGGTATAAAACCAAAGCAAGCTGTTATCCTGCAAAATCTAGCAGTTAAATAATCGTGTAGTGCACATGCAATAACGTGTTTCCTGTTTCTTGTGGCATCCTCCCTCCGGCAGTGAGTCGGAATTTGCTGGAGGATGAAGGGGGAAAAAGCACATGTCTGCAGGTCCCTGCTGATGGAGTATCCAGGGAATTGCATCCCCTTGGAGAGGGGCAGACCTGCAGCTCTCTGCTGTTGGAGCCGGTCCTGCTCTCCGCTTGGAGGCAGCTCTGGGGACGGAGGCGGTGGGGCCGCTGCCAACTTCTCGGCCCCTCACTTCGCCTCCGGCAGAAGTCCTGAGTGTCTCGGTGGGGCTGTATTTCTTTTCCCGGAGAAGACGTGGTCCCTCGCTTCCTCCCATCAGGCAGAGCCTCCCCATTGTGCCAGTGCTGGCTTGTAAATCAGCGGGACAGGGGCTGGCCTGGCCACGGCACAAAGGCTGCCTCTGCTGCTGGGGCGTTCTGGCTGAGCTCCCCACGGCAGGACCACCGCAGCCCTGATGCGGGGGCAGAGGGTGCCTGCAAATCCCTTCCCTGCTAAAACCCACCCCGGGTGTTCCATGAGCGGAAGAGCGACATATTTGGAGGAAAACATGTGGAGGCAGGGGTAGAGTGTATCCAACAGCCACAACTGGCAGGTGGAACTGGGCGAGACCTCTCTGTTCGTGGCAAGGCCCCTTGGCAGCGTTAGATGGGTGCTTTCTTCTTTGGGGTTCACAACAGCATCCCATTTCTCCTCACCCCGCGACCTAGCAAGTCCAGTGCCACCTCCCACTCGGCGCTGTGGAACTGTCAGACCCAGGCTATTTTTGGAGCTGCCCTTACAACAAAGCGCTCTGCGCGCCGGAGCCCAGCATGGGTTGGCTTTGATGTTGCCGTCGCTGCCGTGCAGCGGGACAGGCGAGATGCTTAGCCCTCTCTGTGCTTGTTGGTCGGCAAACGCCGTCCTGCGGGATGGGATGCTGGCGATGCCCAGAGAGATGCTGCCAGAGGGTTTCCTCCTGCATGAGCCGGGAAGGGACGGGCAATAAAAACACACTGCAGCCCTGGGAGGTCTGGGCTTGGTCTGAGTGTATCTTCACTAATTCAGTGTGCCGATGTCTCTCACACGCTTCAGGTGAAGTTTGCTGCTGCTGCTGCAGACCTGTGGCAAGCTCTTGGCACAGATATGAGACTCTACTTGCTTTTTAAAACCAGGGCTGGAGAGTTTCTTGTTGCTGTTCTGGTTGTTTGCATATTGCGACATTTCTTGTGTGAAACAGGAGTTGAAGTGCAGCTTCACAGTGGCGTAGCGGGTGCTTTCAAAGCTCTTTTAAAGTGGACATGAGGTACAACCTGTCCTTCGGTGTCAGGAGAACTGAATATGGCCTTCTGTCCCCGCATCTGGTCAGGGAATTGAGTTATGGGTATCGTGGTGTATGCCAGGACATGGGTGTGCCTGTGGTCAGGACAGGCGGTGGGAGTTCCTTGTCCTCTGAAGACCTGTACTGCTGCCATGTGTGGTCCCGGACGAGTTCCTTTCCCTAAGGCAAAGCAGAGATTATTTATCTGCTGGTGGATGGTTTGACAACTGCACAGCTGGTGGCGGCACAGCAGAGCGGAGGGCTTGGCGACTGCACTTTGATGGCTCGGATGATGCCCAAGGAAGTTGCTTCCAGCTGTGCTGGTCCGAATTCTGCCACTGCCACCTCCTGCCGGGAGCATGAGTAGCGGGAGACCTCCCGGTTCAGGATGCAGTGATAGAGAGTGCTGTGACTCTGCGTTGTCTGTCTGTCTGGGCATGGGGTTTCTCCCAGCCCTTCTGACCCCTTTTCTCTCCCGGCAGCTGCAGGCGCATACCTGCCACCATTGCAGCAGGTGTTTCAAGCGCCGCGTCGGCCCGGGATAGGAACTGTTGGGAAGCCCATCAAGCTCTTGGCCAACTACTTTGAAGTGGACATTCCCAAGATTGATGTGTATCATTATGAAGTGGATATCAAACCCGACAAATGTCCGCGCAGAGTCAACAGGTAAGGCAAGTATTAGAGGTTTTGGCACTTGTTCCCTGCTTCCAGTTTCCTTGTGGAGGCTCCATAAGTGCCTGTCTCTCTCTTTACCAGTGGAAGCCATCAGGGTGACATGGTGGCAGGGGTTGCAGTGCTGCCCGGCATCTGTGGGTGGCTGGATCCCACCAGCCGTGGTTGTGCAGCAGCGTTGGTTCCTGCCCCTGACAGCCTCAGAGGTCCTGAACCTCAGCATAGTCCCCTGCTTCTTCAAAGCAGCTGTGCTATTTTGGCAACAATCCCGTATTTAAAAATAGCAAGCCCAGACCTCGGGCCATTGCGTACTTTTCTTTGTTTTTCTTTTTGATGTCCTATTCGCTGCCCTTCCTTTCCTGCCCCGGCAGCCTGGATAGCTCTGCACCCCGAAGGCCGGTGAGCAGATGCTGCACATGCTTTCAGCGGCCGTGGGCAGTGAGTCGTTCCCTCTCACCCTCCTGGCATGTGCGGTGGGTTTGCGGCCAGCTCCGGCGGGTGCGCATTCCTGCACGCCATGTAAACTCACTCTGCCAAAGCCGATGTACTGAGCTGCAGGGCAAGGTGCGTGGCTGCTTGTCCAGGGGTCCTCTTGCCCAGGGTGGGACTCGGCTCTGCTCTTTGGTGTCATGTGGCTCAGAAGTGCCCCGAGTCAGGAGGCTGGGGACAGGGCAGCTCGCAGGAGGTGGTGGGCTGTAAAGAAACCGGCAAAACGAACCTCGCCTTTCTCTCCCCCTGCCCCTCCTTCTTGTCCCGCTTGCCTGTGTAGGGAAGTCGTGGAGTACATGGTACAGCACTTCAAACCGCAGATCTTTGGTGACCGAAAGCCAGTCTACGATGGGAAGAAGAACATCTACACTGTCACGGCCTTACCCATTGGAAACGAGCGGGTAAGAGGGGGTGGCAAGCCCCATGCAGGCAGCGCGACCTGCCTCCTGCCTGGGAAGGACCAGCTAAAAACGACCTCCTCCCCTTGTGCCTGCGGGGATGGCATGATCGTTTCCCTCCCTTCTGCACCCAGGTTGACTTTGAGGTGACGATCCCAGGGGAAGGCAAGGACAGGATATTTAAGGTCTCCATCAAATGGATGGCCATCGTGAGCTGGCGCATGCTGCATGAGGCCCTGGTCAGCGGGCAGATCCCTGTCCCCCTGGAGTCTGTCCAGGCGCTGGATGTTGCCATGAGGCACCTGGCTTCCATGAGGTACCTGCTCCAAGGGGCAGCACGGCGGGTGGGTGCTAGCAGCAACAGGGGCTGTGCTGCAAGCACTGAGCACACCAGGGAGGGGACTGGCTGCCCTTGGCAGGCTTTTGGGGCTGGGACTGGCCTTGATGGTCTTTGGGAGGAGGTGGCCGTGCAGCTCGGTGCAATTGCTGTGGATGCTCTCGCAATAGAAATAAACGGGGTGATGCAGCCGGCAAGGCAAGCGGCAGCTCAGAGGGGCGAGGGGTGCTTCACAGTCGCTGGTGGTGGGACTGGCATGTGCCGTTTGACACATTTTGCCCTGGTTCGCAGGTACACTCCCGTTGGCCGCTCCTTCTTCTCCCCCCCCGAAGGCTACTACCATCCCCTCGGAGGCGGCAGGGAGGTCTGGTTCGGTTTCCACCAGTCGGTCAGGCCTGCCATGTGGAAGATGATGCTCAACATTGATGGTGATGTATTTTTCATTTTGGGGAACTGCAGCAGTGGGGCTGGGTGTGTGTGGGGAGGCTGGATCCGGATGGCTTTTGGGCCAGGTCCATCTGCTGGGAGAGACCATAGACGCGTTGTGGTATCTGTCCTGCAGTGTCGGCCACCGCGTTCTACAAAGCCCAGCCCGTAATTGAGTTCATGTGCGAGGTGCTGGACATCCGGAACATCGACGAGCAGCCAAAGCCCCTGACGGACTCGCAGAGAGTGCGTTTCACCAAGGAGATCAAAGGTAGAGCCCCCGGGGAGCGCTGGGGACCCATCCCCAGCCAGGCACTGACCCAGACACCGACTGTGGCTTGTCTCCCCCCCGGCCCCTGCAGCGAGGTGTGGGGTAGAGGGGATGCTCATTTAAAATGTCTCCTGGGGCACCATTGCCTCCCTCATGCACTTCACAGGGCATCTGCAAGCATACCTTCTCTACAAGCGGTTAATTATTTAAGGGAGATATTGGTGGTGTCCTGGGGAAGTTGGGCAAAGGGGATTTGCTCCCTCCTTTCCAGTGACTCTGCTGTGTCTCCCTGTCTTGCATCAGGTCTGAAAGTCGAGGTTACCCACTGCGGGCAGATGAAGAGGAAATACCGTGTGTGTAACGTTACCAGGCGGCCGGCCAGCCACCAGACGTAAGGCGGGTGGGAAGATGCCCTTGGAAAAATCCGAGCTGTTCTCCTTTTTAGCAGCTGCTGGTGTCGTTAGGGAGAGCTGGAAGGGAAACTCCAGCCTGTGATGGCAAAAGGGGATGTGTTTGGGGCTCTGCAGGGGTTTTGGGCGCAGCAGCTCGCGCAGCTCCATGTCATGCGCGGTGAAGGCGAGCGGGATGCAGAGGAGGGTGGGAGTGCAGAGGATGCTTTGTCTGGCAGGCGGCGCGCTGCAGCGGGCGGGAGTTAGCATGCCAGGAATTGTCCTAGTTTTTACCTCCGAGTTTGGTTTTCTTCTTTCTTAAAATAGACACTGCCAAAGCAGAAGCTTTGTCAGGGGATAAAGCAATTCCCTGCCTTGAAATTATTTGCATGTGCCTGGGAGCAGGCTGGGCCTGGGCACCCCTCCGTGTTGGGGGCTGCCCTGTTCCCCACAGTCCCCCATGGACGGGGGCTGCAGCACCACAGAGGGGGTGCCTTCAGCACCAAGCTGTCAGGTCCCACAGCCCACGGGTTTTTCCAGGGCTCATCACTGGGGTTTGCCCTGGGAATTGCCTCCAGGGAGACTTGGAAGCAAAACAGGGTTTGAGGCAGAGGCTGGGGGGAAAGCAGGCGGACCTTCCAGACCTCCCTGTGCGTGCAGCAGAGGGGACAGTGCTGGGGCAGGAGGGGCTGTGCTTGTGCTCTCTGCTGGGTGCTCGCTGAGTGGAGCTGGAGGGGAGGGTGGAATGTTTTTCAGGCTGTCCACCTCCCCCCAAGTTTCTGTAATGTTTCTGGAAATTTTGCCAACAGTAAAAAAAACAAAACCAAAAACCAATCCCCCCAAAAAACAACCAAAAAAAACCCCACAGCACGAAATTTTGGCTCGTGCTTGCCTGATACCAAACTAGCAGTGCACGCTCAGGCCGGCGCTGTCAGACTTCAGAGCCCCCACTGAAGTTGGGGCACCTACCTCACCACAGCCACATTTCCTTGTCACACAACCCCATCTCCAGGTGTATCTCACTGGGGTTCATGAGCCTGTCACCATGTGCACCCCGCTTCCCCTGTGCTCCAGCATCCTTGGGTCCCAGCCCTGGGCCTTGGCGAGCGCAGGAGGAATGTGACACCTCGCCAGGGTGTTCATGCTGGCTCTCCTGTCTAATTTTGGCTCCATGAAGAATATCGGGTCAATTCTTCATTTTCACAGAGCTCTTTATGGAGCCGGGAACAGCTGGTGCTGGGTGAGGCTGGGTATCACGCACTCCAGCTATAGATGGCACGGCACCCCTCAGCCCTGCTGCCAGGAAGTTTAATCTTTTTTTCCTGTGGTTTTGAAAGGAGATGTACCCCTCCTCCCCCCCCGTGCTCTGCCTACTCCGGAGCCACTGCCCCGTACCAGGAGAGGCTGGTTAACCTTTCCCTGGAGCTCAGCTCAGCTCCCAGGGAGGGCACCAAGCACAGAAGTCCTCCTGAGTGCCAGTGTGCTGTATTTATGTACCTGACAGTGGCATGCGTGGCATGTCCTGCAATAAACATTTGCCCTGATTAGCTGGATTAGTGAGGGAGAGCTTTATTTATGGGACCTCACTGGGGTCAGAGTATTCCTGACTCGATTTCTGAAAATACCACTGTTGTGCTTTTTATTTTCTTTTATGGTAGCTCAGAGTGGGAGCCTGCCGGTTCCCTCTCTTCCCAGCCAGAGTAGGTAGTGCTTGAGGTCTGGAAGTGTGTGTTTTGAGTAGGTGCATCCTTCGTGTCCTGCTTCTGCCAGGTTTCCCCTGCAGCTGGAGAGCGGTCAGACAGTGGAGTGCACAGTGGCTCAGTACTTTAAGCAGAAATACAACTTGCAGCTGAAATACCCCCACCTACCCTGTCTCCAGGTTGGCCAGGAGCAGAAGCACACATACCTGCCCTTGGAGGTGAGTGTTGGCTCTGCACTGCTGGGCACCCCGGCTTTTGGGCACCATGCAAAGTAAAGGCAAGTGGCCTTTGCTGGCAGATGCATGACATTATTCTGCAGCTAATGTGTTGTGGGCACTAGTTGCCTCAATGTTGACCTGTCAAGAGCCGCTTCTAGTAAGCGAGGGAGGAGACCATGCTGTAAAAATGCCATTTTCTTGCAGCTGCAGGCTCAGCACCTCTGGTTTGGGACTGACTGTAGGGCCCGTGTGCCGTGCGCATGGGACAGCTCAGCCACAGTCCCCCATGTCTCCCCTGTCCCTAACGCGTGGCTGCTGTCTATCCCCTGCTGTGCAGGTGTGCAACATCGTGGCAGGCCAGCGGTGCATCAAGAAGCTCACAGACAATCAAACGTCAACCATGATAAAAGCAACAGCCAGGTCTGCCCCAGACAGGCAGGAGGAAATCAGTCGCCTGGTACGTGGCATGAGTCCCTGGGGAGGGGTGGGAGGGACGGTATCGGGGCTGCGGCTCTGATGGCAGGTTATGGTGTCTTGTCTGTGGTGAACCTTGTTGTGGTCCTGCTCCTTAGCTGCTCTGCGCTGGAGAGCTGCGACCTGCTCAGAAGATGCTGGTGGGGTTAATGGCTTGTCTTTATCCCCCTCTTCTCATTGAATCCCAGTCAGAGACACCTGCATGTCTGTAACGGACACTTGCATAGAGGAGCCCAGCTCAAAGTGACCATGGAAACTCGTGTGCAGCAAATTCAGGTCCTCGCGCTGATGGAACCTGACCCAAAGGGAGCTGGAACTAAAAATAGGAAAACAAATTAGAGAAATGACACCGGCTCTGGGTGTATGTGGGGACTGTGTGTTGTGGGGCTGCGGTACGGGAACTCTGTCTGCAGGTCAGCCTGGGGCGAGCCAGGGGAACCCAGCTCTGCCGGCAGCCAGGCAGGAGCTGGTTAATGGTGCTCTTGTTACCCAAACTGATGTCTCTGGGCTTCCGAAGCTGGGGACGTTTGATATTCCTTCTGCGATTCTTGATAACAGTCTCTTGCCAGTCTGAACCTTACCACTGAAGCCTTAAATCTCAGAAGCAGGCTCTGCTCTTGGTTGCATTGGTCAGTGCATTGAAAAATCGGGTCCCCCGTGGGTAAGTTTGGAGGACAGGGTTTGGCCCTTTGTGTTAAACCACTTGCCCTCCCCTTATGGAGAGGACTTCAGCTCTATAGAGAACATGACTTTAGGTGCCTGTGTTTCCCGGCCAGCTGAAGCTGTGTGGGATGCAGCAGTTAGGTCTCGCTCCCTGCCATGGCCCTTCCTTCCCTCTGCAGATGAAGAATGCCAGCTACAACCTGGATCCATACATTCAGGAGTTTGGGATCAAGGTGAAGGATGACATGACAGAGGTGACGGGGAGGGTCCTGCCGGCGCCCATCCTGCAGTATGGAGGCAGGGTAAGCAGGGCTGCACTGCCTGGGTGTTGAGCTGCATTGTGCAAAGAGATGTGTTCACACCAGAAAATGCTGTTTCTGAACAAAACTTTTGCTACCTTCACATTTGTAGGTTAGAGCTTTGAGCTTGTAGGTTATCAGAGTGCCTGGGGTTTGGGGTTTTTCGGTTTTTGGCAATATAGCTGTTCTGAAAGTTGTAGCCAAGAGTCATTCGATGACAAAAAAAGTGAGCTGAAGGGAAGAGGGATGCTCAGGGTAAGGCAGCTCGGGTGAATTTTCCATCACTATTGAGGAGCTGAGATTGTAAATTGCCCACCACCGAGCACCACAGCAGACCCTGGCAGCACAGGGAGTTGACTCCGGCGAGGGCGTGCAGCTTTGTGGTGGGGAGCACAAGCACGGCATGTGCGGGTGCTCCCCGGGGCCTGCCGGCGTGGGGCTGGGCAGGACACGGCAGCGCTCTGACCGTCTGTTTGCCTTGCAGAACCGGGCCATTGCAACTCCCAACCAAGGCGTGTGGGACATGCGAGGGAAGCAGTTCTACAACGGCATTGAGATCAAAGTCTGGGCGATTGCTTGCTTTGCCCCGCAGAAGCAGTGTCGAGAGGAGGTGCTGAAGTAAGGAAAGGGGCAGCCTGCGTGGGTGGGGTGAGCCGGGGGAGCCGTGGCTCGTGGTGCGGCCACCCTGCTGCTCCCAGCCTGGGGCTGCACGTCCTTCATCGCTAATACTGGATCTGCACACAGCTGAATTGCTTGTGGTACAAATTCAATCCAGGTTCAGACTGGGTGTTCAGTCTTGTTTCTGCTAGTTTATCCAGAGTGCCTGACTGTTTATCCTGGCTGCAGACAGTCCCTGAGCCATCGCAAAGCCTGCCAGGTTAGAGTGAGCACATCGGCACTCCAGCAGATGTGAGCTGACAGTCACACTCTCCTCGATCTGCTCTTTGCATCAGGTAGCTGCAGTATTGTGATCAGATACTGCCAGCCCTAAGGCTGTATTGAACTCTTCTCAGCTGAGTCTCCTCAGAGAGATGGGGTTGTGAGGGATATTTAATTAACAGTTTCCCCAATACCCTTTCTGAAATAATATAATTCATGTAGGAAGCATCCTGACTTGCCCCGGGTTTTTATTACAGAGAAGTCTTAGGCTTTTTGAAAAGCTTTGGTAGCTTAGAGACTCTCTGCCTCAGTAGCAAAGTGACACAGAGCAGGGACAGTTTATTTATCTTAGGGAAATGGTCACCTTGGTTTTGGATTCTGCTGGGGACTTGGGTTTCTCCTGACTGAGAGTGGATGCATTGAGGCGAGCATTTTCTGTGCCTTTTCTGGGTGTTTGGCACAGTTAATATTTGGGATGGTTTGGAGCAGCTCAAAGTCTCTATGTCTGCAATGAGTGGGTGGAGGTGGGAGTGACACTGCACTCCTCCTGTGACCCCTTTGGGGCAGAGCTGGGAGCCCCGCTCTCCCTCTGGCTCTCCCTGCATCAAATTTATCCTTGACAATCCAAAAATCCAGAGTGTGGCTGAGTACTTTGTCCAGTTTGGTAAGTGAAGGCTTGCATCAACTTTGCAAATCACCTGGAAATCAAGCAGGTCTGCTCCCCGCTTCTCCAGCTTTCTAACGGAGAACGGCTCACAGCTCCATCACTTCAGGAAGAGTCAGTACCTGGGTAAGAGGGCACCAAGAGGGGACGATTCAGCTCTAACACGTGTTGGTCTTGTGTTTCCCACACCATGCGCTTGCTGGATGCTGTAAAACTGCAGGCGCAGTGCCGTGATGTCCCTGTCTGTCCTGTGCCGCACCACTCCAGCCGCAGGTCCCTGCACCTTGCTCGGTGGCTGGGGTGCGTGGCAGAGCTGCCGTGCGGAAGGGCTCAGGGCTCACTGCTTCTCCTCCCGGCCACAGGAACTTTACAGACCAGCTGCGCAAGATCTCCAAGGATGCAGGGATGCCGATCCAAGGCCAGCCCTGTTTCTGTAAATACGCCCAGGGTGCAGACAGTGTGGAGCCCATGTTTCGACACCTCAAGAACACCTATTCAGGGCTTCAGCTCATCATTGTCATCCTGCCAGGGAAAACACCGGTCTACGGTGCGTCTGGGGCAGGGGTGAGCGGGGAGAGGAGAGGGGATTTGCTCTGGCTCGGCAGGGCTGGCTCTGCTCCTCATGGGGTGATTTCTTTCCCCGTTTCTGAGGATGCTGCTGGAAGCGGTGCATTGCCGATTGCCTGCGTGTTCATCTGCTTCCTTTGCCCGCAGCTGAGGTGAAACGCGTTGGGGACACCCTCCTGGGAATGGCCACGCAGTGTGTCCAGGTCAAGAACGTGGTGAAAACCTCCCCGCAAACCCTTTCCAACCTCTGCCTCAAGATCAACGTCAAGCTTGGCGGGATCAACAATATCCTTGTGCCTCACCAGCGGTTCGTACGGCTGCTGCCTCTCACATTTCTGGGGCTTGTTTCCCAAGTCCCTGGCAGTGCTGCCTGCCTGGCTTTTCCTGGGGAAGAGGGATCCTGTGGGCAGCTGCATAAAGTAGCTCTTTGAAATGGGGGGTTGCAGCCTGTCTCACCTTGTAATGAGCTGTTGATATGCCCAGGCCAGAGCCTGGAGGTCAGGAGACATCGTCTGTGTGATCTGCTCACCTCCATTGGGTTGTGCATCACCCTGAGATGGCCCTGAAAGGCTGACTGCTGCTTTCTCTTCTCTCCTACCAGCTCTGCCGTCTTTCAGCAGCCAGTGATCTTCCTCGGGGCTGATGTCACTCACCCGCCGGCAGGAGATGGGAAGAAACCCTCCATAACAGCTGTAAGTTCCCTGTCAGGGGCCAGGCTTGATGCCCGAGAGCCCTGCAGGAATGCAGGAGCTGGAACAGGACTCATGTGTCCGTAAAGGGGCTGTGCCACTACCGTCCCCATGGTGAAACTTCTCAGAGTGGCCCCATGCCCTATCAGGTGTTTTGATCCCACTCTTGTGGCTGTGGGTCCCTGATCCCCTCCCGCCTCTCTGCAGAGGAGCTATGGTTTTGGGGAGTCGCGGGGAGAGCTGGCAGCTGCCAGCAGATGGGGCTCGTGATGTGCTGGACCCCGTGAGCGCTGTTGGACAGGGTGTGCAGGGAGCTCAGTGCGGCTGCTGCGCTTGCCGGAGTCATCGCTGGGCATCTTGGTCCTTCAGTGCAGCCCTGTGAGGGACCTTCCCCAGGCAGAAGAGCTGGGATTTTGTAGACAGTGGGGGAAACCGGGGTGACTGGGCTTCTTCTGAGCCTTTTGGGGAGGAGGATTTGCCTTCACCTCAAATGAATAAGGAGCATCCATCGAGTGAAGTGCCACTCGCATGCTGGTGAGGCTGGGTGGCAGCTTGCGCCCCTCGTCAGGCTCTAAGACGTTGCCTTGTGCTCGTTGCAGTGAAGAAGAGTGTCAGGTTCTTGTAGCGTCTGTTTTAATTAAGCACGTCAGCGTTTCCTATTAAGTTCTTAACTTTCCAGGACTCATAGCTCAGGTTTTCCTTGGCATGCAAATGCTTCTTTGGAGGAGTGTTTTTTTCTTAATTAGAAGGCGTTGGGAAATGCTTTTGGCTGTTTGCTGTAGGTGTGGGTGGGACAGAACAGTCTGTTTCCTGGCGGCAATGCTTCCCCTCTGAAAACACCTTCTGTGTTTTTTTGTGCAGGACCACTGAGGGGTTTTTTTCTTAATTTTTATGAAAGCTTTTTTGAAGCTGCAGGGGAGAAGAAGGATGGAGCCTTCAGATGGCCTTGATCTTGTCCTTGGTGTGTTGTTAATTAGACAATAGAAGGGGGTCTGTGGCTGAAGCCAAAGGAAACATTTCTGTTGCACACATCAGCTCCGGTGGTGCAGCCCAGACCCTAGAGCTCCATTTGCAAACTAAAAGTGAAACTGTTGCTGAGGGCAAGGGCAGCAGGCTCAACACCACTGAGGACGTGGGGTCTGCCGTGCTTTCCCTTGCGTTCAGGGAGACACAGACCACACAGTGCAGCGGAGCAGCTGGGCATTTGTCTCCCAGCATGGGCCAGCACCTGCTTTGACGGCTGTGACTCACGCTGCACCCCCAGCCCTGCGTCACAGCCAAGCCCGACTGCTCTCAGCCTCTTTGCCCTGATGTCTTTGAGGTCACCCCTCTAGAGCACCCAGCTGCGATGGGAACTCTCCGCTCCATAGCTGCAGTGTGGTGACACAACCCCGCTGTGTCCTCTGGAGGTGGCAGTGCTGGCGGGGCAGACCACGGCCGTCTGGGGCAGCTCCACTGCCTGCGGCCAAGTGAGGGCAGGCGTAGGGATGTGATGCTGTCAAATGTTCTATGCAAACATCGACCTGCTTCAGTCACCTTTTGGGCAGAGGGTCTCCAGGCAGCCCGGGGTGGGCAGGGCAGTTGTGTCACAGTCGGAGGGGTAAGGACCGGCCGACAGCAGAGCTCCATGGTGTTGCTGTGATATAGAGCTCAGCAGCAGCTGTTACAGCAGCGGCATTGCACCTGCGGGTGGGATTTTGTACCCTGGGGATGTCATTGCCCTGACAAAAACAGCAGAACGGGGTTTGGGGTCACACAGTCCTTTGTGGAAGCCAAAAACCTTTTGAGTGAGGGATGGAGGGAGAAGGGCTTAGGCAGGCTGAAAGGGCAGCCCCACTCCCCCCTCGCACCGCTGCTGTTGGGCAGGAGGAGCAAAGCAGGGGCAGAGCAGCAACAGTCCCCACAGCCACGTCGCTCAGTGGCACCAGCCAAGTTGTCTTGCTGGAAATTCCCATAAACGTTGCAAAGGGCATGGCAGAGTGTGAAAATGGGATGTGGCTGCAAGCAGGGATGTCCCTTTTGGGCACTTGTTGCCAGTACAGTATTTGCTGTCCCATCTCCTGATCTGTGAGCTCAGGTGCTCTGCCCACTGCCAGCTGTGGGTGTTGGAAGTAAGTGGAGGCTGGGAATGTCCCACGTCCCCTCCATCCTTTCCCGTTGTAACGCATGAGCCTGGCCTGTCTCTGTCACTGCAGGTTGTGGGCAGCATGGACGCCCACCCCAGCCGGTACTGTGCCACGGTGCGCGTGCAGCGTCCTCGCCAGGAAATCATCGAGGACTTGTCCTACATGGTGAGGGAGCTTCTCATCCAGTTCTACAAATCCACCCGCTTCAAACCCACCAGGATCATCTTCTACCGTGACGGTGTTCCCGAGGGGCAGCTCCCGCAGGTGAGGACCCCTTGGATCCCTGTTGGTCAGTGGGGCTGCACCAGTTCCCGCAGGGTTTCCTGAGGGTGCACGGGGACAGCTGGGTGCCGGTGTGTCCCCTCACTCTGCATGCCCTTGTCTCTCCAGATCCTTCATTACGAGCTCCTAGCAATCCGAGATGCCTGCATCAAACTGGAAAAGGATTACCAGCCTGGCATCACCTACATTGTCGTCCAGAAAAGGCATCACACCCGTCTCTTCTGTGCAGACAAGAACGAGAGGGTGAGCACTGTGGGGTGCCGGGGCCAGAGGCAGCTGATTCATCCCTGGCCCTTAGGAGGAGCCAGCCCTGACTTTGCCAAGGGGAAAGCTCACCGCTGGCAGGCAGAGAGCTCTTTCTTGAATGAAACGTGCTGCTCGGTTGAATCCCGCATCCATGCGGATTAGGCTGCTTCTAGAAACCCAGACAGCTGTTTGCTGTTATTATGAGTTACTGGGTGCTGATGATCCTGGTGACTCTCTTGAAATAGCCTCTGTCAGCTTGAAAACATCTGTTGTTTTGGTGATAGCTGTAGCCGCTGACGTGACAGGATGAATAACCCCTTGCTTGCTCACAGTTTGTTCATGTGTGCTGTGCAGTAACATCGATTGCTGTGGCTTTTTCCTAGATTTGCTCTAAATTTAGTGGTTAGATCTAGTCTAATCAGACTCTGGCTCTACCTGACCATGAAGATTTAATCTTGGGAATGGAGGACAGTTTTTGATCAGGGTGCAAAAGCCCCAGTATCTCCTGGCAGAGGCTCTAGTGTACACTCTGCAGAGATCCCTGGAGTGTTGCTCACTTAATCCTCATTTCTACAGTAGGGTGGGCCAGTGCATAGCCCTCACCCTGCCTGCTTTCCTTCTGATGCTGTTTGCTGTAGCTCCACGACATGCCTGGTGCTGATGCTTGCAGAAAATGCCAGCAAGCCTGTTCGGGCAGGGAGCAGAGCAGGATAAGCTGCTTCTCTGCCCCCTTAACAGGCACTTGGGGAGCAGCTCTGCATGGTGCTCTCAAACTGAGATGCTGAAATGGGGTCCCTGCGCCAAGGGCCTGGTGCAGGGCAGGTGTGTTACAGACGGTGCTCTGGGCAGCTGGAAATAACCGAACTCTGCAGTGCTTGGATCTCTCTTTCTATTCCCTGTAGATTGGGAAGAGTGGGAACATCCCAGCAGGAACAACAGTGGATACAAATATCACCCACCCCTTTGAGTTCGACTTCTACCTGTGCAGTCATGCAGGCATTCAGGTACCGCACCACGGAGCTGGCTGTCTTGAAGCTGCTGGTTTTCTTCGGCTGTTGTTGCAGATTGCGCTCTTGTGCATCTGACCCGGCCCTGTCATAGCCTCCCTCTGGAGACGTGGGCAGTTCAATCCAAGCTGCCATTGAGGTGGTTTGGCGAGCAGGTGCTGGGACGGCACTGCTGCTGCGTTATGTGGCACGTACTCAATTTCTCTCCTGGAGCCAAGGATCTCTCCTACGAGATTTTCCTCCTTCAGAGTGGCCAATTCAGCAGCTTGTCAGCTGGTGTCTGAGCGTGCCGGGCTCGCTGGGGCGCCTGATTGTCAGCAGGGACCTGTTGTCTGGCCGTGGGCGGGAGAACTGGGGCCAGCCGTCCCTGGAGCAGGCGGCTTGCTTTGCAGCTGCCTTTCTTCAGTCAGCCAAGATTAGTCAGAAACCGTACTGAAAAAATTGCACTCATTTAATCTACAGCTGCTTCCACAAGGGAGGCTTTTTGGCTTCCTCTCCCCCTGCAAGGACAGCGGGGAGCTGGCCCAGTTTGGGGGACAGCCGGTGCGATACGCGATGCAGTGGGCTGTGCGGCGTTGGGAGCCAGGGATGGCAGCGCAGAAGCACCGGCAGTGCCTGGGCGTGGGGCAGCGGGGTTAATGCTGGCTTGCACCTCAGTGCGAAGGGCTTTGCTGCCTCGCAGTGCTGCCCACGCTGTCTGCCAGGTTGGTTTGATCAGGGAGGGTCTGATCGGGATGTGAGGCAGCTGCCTGCGTCTGGGTGCAGGCAGCACCTCTCAGACTGCCCCCTCTCCTTCCCAGGGTACGAGCCGGCCATCCCATTACTATGTACTCTGGGATGACAACCGGTTCACCGCGGATGAACTGCAGATCCTCACGTACCAGCTGTGCCATACCTACGTGCGCTGCACCCGCTCGGTCTCCATCCCAGCTCCGGCGTACTACGCCCGTCTGGTGGCATTCAGAGCACGGTACCATCTCGTGGACAAGGAGCATGACAGGTGAGGGGGCTCTGCCCGCAGCCCCGGGAGGGCAGACCCCAGGGATGGGCAGGGGGCATGATCACCCTGCCTTGGTGTTTGAAAGTGCCTGTGTTAGAGCAGCGCTGCAGTAGGCCCTTTCTGCGGGGGGAGACTTGCACATAGCTGCTTCCTCTTAGGTCCCAGCTCTAGAGGGGAACTGGGGGTAAAGGAAGGTTACATCCCATCCTGAGCTCATCCCTGGCCTGGAGGAGCATCCCTGGGGTGTCCGAGTGTTAGCAGCCACCTCGAGGTGCCGGAGTCTTGGCAGTGCCGGGCATGGTCACCAGCACGCACAGCATCCCTGTACGCTGTGGTGAGATGCCTTCCTGTGCTGCCAGCACTCACGGACCCTGATCTCCAAGGGGGTTTCTCGGTGTTCCTGGAGGGGGAAATACGAAATAATTATGCAGTGATTTCCTTGATTTTCAGTGGTGAGGGCAGCCATATATCTGGACAGAGCAACGGCAGAGACCCCCAGGCCTTGGCGAAGGCTGTGCAGGTTCATCAGGACACTTTACGTACCATGTACTTTGCTTGAAAGCCTAACTTTTGTTACCTCACTCAAGAAAGCTTTCAGATTTGTAGGAGCCATACAAAAGAGGAAGCATTGGGACACCTTGGTTTTTTTCCAATGAGAAATCACTGCAGGGCAGGCAGCGTCGATTCGAGGCAGGAGACCAGCACCACGGGACAGAAAGATCCAACACCTTTGTAGGATTGGAAGAGACTGATGATTATTTTTTTAATTTTTCTGGCTTTGCAAAATTTTGACCTGACCAAACACATGAAGGCATTCAAGGAAGGGATAAAACTCCCAGGAGGCGGAAGCAGGTTTTCATTTTTAAGATGCAATACTATAGACTCCTGACTGTGAAATGGCGGATTTGGTCCTCCGTTGCCCACCAGGCGCTGGTAGGTATTTTTTGTGGGGGTTGGGGGGAGGGGATTTTTAGAGCCTTAAAACAGAAGACTAGATTTATAAAACTAATATTTTAGAATATGAGATGCTTTAATGGGTTAAGGGGAAAAACAACTAGTTTATAGGAGAATTCTAACACTAACAGTTCCCCGCCCCCGAATAATTTCCCCCATATAATGTAAGGCACCCTAGCACTTAGCTCAGAACTGAAAACTGTCTTCCTTGTGTTAAAAGCTAGTTAGCTGCTGCCATTTGAAGCAACAGTCACAGACTTTTCCATGGGTGAGTGCCTTACTATGATGCTGCAAAATTTCAATGTTTTTAATCTTGTAAGGAAAATAGTAATCTTGTCTTGATGGTGGTCCATATTTCCATCAGAAGGAGTTAATTTCTATGGTCCTAAGTTGCAGTTTGTGTTAGATCATGACCTCATGGTGGTTAAACTCCATTGAAAGATGTGCACTTTCATATAGGACACGTTTAATGGCTGCTGACCCATTTTTGTTTCCAATGTACTACTTGTTATTTAAAACTGTTTCTGACAAATGGGGGCATCTTCATCCCATGAGGACGGAAATTGCTATCAATTTTTTTTCTCTTTTTTTTTTTTTCCTGAATTTTTATGATGGACACCGGGATTTTTTTACTAAACATTATTTTTATACGATACTGAGTCTGTTGCCAAAATACACAAGTCATTAACATTCTCAGAGTTTACATCACCGCACTTCCTGAGGCTGTGCGCTCACACCAGAGATTTCTAACGTTTCCTGTCCGATGAGTGTTACCAACTGCAGTCCGTGCAGCGCCAGGTACTCCTCAGCGCCCGTCTCCCATGTGCGTTCAGCACATGTCTGCCAGGGTCGGCTGCTTTCCGAAGTACCGCGTACCCCAACTCCAGCACCTCCAAACTGTCACCCTCTCTGCTGCTAGGTTTTGCTGCTCTTCGTGTCATGGTATTGCTGATCTCATGCACAGGGTTTTTTATTCTGAAAGCACACCAGATTTGTTCCTTAGTCAGAATGATGAAATCCTTGTTATTGTCATGGGGGAAACTCCTACTGATCTGTGTTTGTAACAGGAAAAAAGCCTTTTTCCCAACAGTAACATAGTGACTGCTTTTCAGACTCATTTTGCTGCACAGAATGACCATTATGCACAGCGGGGCAGTAGTAGCAACTCATTACCAGTATCATGTGGGCAGATTATCTGGGTTTTTTATATGAAAGTGTGCACAGTGCTTCCTTCAAGAGAAAAAAATGACACGCACACTCCTACCAAGCTCTTAAAGGGAAGAGCTCTGTTATCATTTTACTGCCAAATGTGAACGCATTTCCAAGGCAGATCCACCACAAGCACTGCCCCTTGTCAGTACGTGTGAATAGAAGCACACCTTTTTGTTTTGTACTTTCTGATGTTTAAACTTGCCTTGCCTTCATGAAAACCACGTTGGTCATGTTGGCCCATTGATCTGTCCTAACACCGGGAATTCACTCTACCCGTTTTCTTTTTGGGCAACGTGTTTGTGAAAAATGAAGACATCAATATGCTATGCAAACTAAGTGCTGAGCCCACTGATGTCACGTTTTGTGAAGATCCTACATTTAGCACAGTCCTTTTTTTCGTCAAGACTACAGTATTTGGTTCATATTCTCCTTTGCACCTTGTGTCAACCTCCACTGCTGTATATCTGCAAGGTGACAGAGAGGAGACCAGGAACTATTCATGGTCAGTAGGGTAGTGAACTCTTAGGAAGGCTTTTAGAGAGTAGGGAATGCATCAACACTAAGTGTCAACATGAGAAGCCTACATTCCTATACACAAGTGCCTGCATAGTGACACAAATTCAGCACCTCTCCATCTCATCCTCAGAGCTCTGGCTTGTGTTCATTGAAAGCAAAATGATCTCAGAGGGGCTGTACCCGCTCACCTTGTGTTAGAAAGCCCCTCGCTAAGAATCAAATCACGGTTAAGGTCAAGGTTCTCTCTGCAAATCAGTTTGTTCACCAGCATTACAATGGAAAGCCCCTGGCTGCTGTTCTGCAGCGAGGGGCAAAGGTATTTTGGTTTCTAGTTTTTATTTTAGTGTTTTAGTTGGGTCTAGAATTCTGAAATGTCTTTTAGTAGCTGTGGCATAGCACGTGCCATTTTTAACCATTTGAAAAGAGATAGTGTGGGCATTTACAGAAACAGCTTGTTGCTCTGTAACAATTTTTTTTAACCTTGAGACTTGAAATGTAAAATGGACCTTTAAGATTTGCACTCATTTGTAAGGTGGCTGTTCATAGAAAACTATGAATGAAGACTTGCTGATGTAGCACCTACTTTTAACAGCAATTTTAATTACACAAAAGCTTCACAGCTTCTGAAACTCTCAGCTGTTGACTTGCAGATCGTATTCTGCCCTTATTTCACCCTCTGCGTTGGGTTTTCATGGTTTTGAATAAATAAAAAAGCCAAACTCAGTAGCTGCTGTGCCCTTGAAACCCTATTTCCATTTTGAAGAAATTTAGAAGGGGTTTGAGTTACCCGCATGTTTTCTATAATGGACTATGCACTGTACCTTCTACGCGGCTCCAGCATTCAGCATTTCTACCCTTTTCTTGTCCGAGATGCAAATGAGTAACTGCATGTTGAGGTGCTGTGCATTTTGCTACCCATAGCGGATAGGTGTTAACCCAGATACATATCAGGATTTGTAGTTAGCCACAAACCCCACACGGACATCCCGAATGGCTCCCGAGTCTCTGCCTTCTCCATGCGCACGTGTTCCTTCTGCAACTGGAAACATCACCAGGTGCATGCAGTTTTGTGGGAAGAGGAATAACTTTCATTTGCCTGTCAGTTGTTGAACGCTGTTTGTTTCCCTTATCTCACATCTGAACATAACGGGGGCGAGAGGGCAGAGCAGCCTTCTCCCCAGAGCTTCCAGGGGCGGTCGGGGTGTTCTGGTATTCGCAAGCACGACCTGATGTTTTAGTGTCAAAAAGCCCAAGCATTCAACGTTGCCTCGCGGAAGGTTTTCTTCTTGGAAAATCAGTGGGAAATAAAAGAATGTGATTCTTTCAGGAAGGGAAGCCAGACAGCAGGACAGCAATAAACAAGTGAAATTCATATCTTGCCTGAGTGATTTGCACTTCAATAGTTGTGAAAGAAAATTTACGGGACTCCAGTGCTTTTGTGTTCAATTTCTAGCCCCTTTCATACCTCCTTTATACAAGCAAGTGTTGAACTGTACATAGGGTGTTTACAAGACACTCTGTTTGGGTTGTTATTTTTCTTGTGGTTTTTTTTGTTTTTTTTTTTTTTGCTTTAGCTTGAACTCTGTATGGTCCATTTGTTAAATAGACGTGAACAGTTGATGTACAGTACTTACTAAACAAGCAGCAGCACAAAACTTATTTTATTAAGAAAATATGGCTTATATTTTAAAGGTTGAATATCAGGTTGGGTTTTTTTTTTTTGTATGCGTGGAATTAAGACTGGTAAAGAGTAACAAAATCCTTGGATTAGGCCAAAAGAACATACTGTAAGATCGTAACCACCTCTTTATTAAAGAAAACGGTATGATTAAAGAGCTCCAGAACATTGTATTTATATTTGATTTGATTGCCTTTGTGGATTTTTTTTTTTTGCCTTGGTCCTGATTTTTGCTTGCAACTTTGACTTTGCAGTCCCAAGTATCTGTTACCCTGTAACTGTTGGCAGAAGACCTAAATAAAAGCAATGTGAACATGTTGGGGTGACACTCCTGAGTCAGATTGCGTGGGGAAGGTACATGCAGTCCTGGCCGTTCACTCGAGAAAGGCTTGGGGACAAACAGTGAAATGCTGACAGTAGCTGAATTGCATCAGATACTGTGGAGGATCCAAAACCCCTCACTTTTCAGATTTCAATTCAATGAGAGAAACACTTAAGCAAACAAGTATGTGCTTAAAACTTCTTGGAATATGGTAGCCAGTTCCACTTTTTATTAAATGTCATCCGTTTGAGAACTGACTTAATTTGAGCTCCTTGGGTTATTAGATAGCAGAAGTGTACATCAAAACGTGCTGTTTCTCCAGCTACATTGTGTGCTTTGGGGGCTAAAAAGGCCGGTGGCTCCAAGATGCTTTAAGGATGGATTTCGGACTCCTTTTGGATTGGGGTTAAAGTTGATCCTCTGGGTTTTGGTACTGCATCATGTTAACATTTTCCAGCTTTGGAATTCCTTGCAAACGTCATAGTCCTCTCCAATGCCAACAGCTCATGTTGTGTCTTAGGGTCCAAAACTGGAGGTTGTTTGCCATCCTCTGAATTCTTTGGTTCTGCTTGTGCTTTACTTTGCAAAGGTGTATTGACATACCTTTAGACGATGAATTATTTAGCAGTTGAGCTGTAACTGGGTTTTTGAATAATGCTAAGCAATTTTAAGGAAGTGCTTGGTAATGGCATACATGTACTTGCTAGCTAATTTACTTGAACTGTAGCACGCAGAATGTATTGTACCGAACTGAGCACCTGTACACATTCTGCACACATCCTCCTGCTGGTTTTAAGATTACATCACCTTTTTAAAAATGAATCCTGCTACATAACAGAAATCTTCTTTTGCAGTTTCAAGGGGGCTGTTTTTGTGAGAGAGGTGTAACAGAAAATTGTGCCTTGTGCAGCTGGGTCTGAAGTCCTGGAAAACAGGTCGGACTCCTTGGTTTCAAATGTTAGATTGGGCATTTGAGCCCTGGCCCTTGGTTCTGATTACAGTAGCCTGCCTAAACTGCAGGACCAGAAGTGCTTGCACGCCTCTAAGGTATGTGCATTTTGCAGAGGTGTCTCCCTCCGCCATATCTGCTTGATCTTGGTGATCACATTTCCCCTTCCCTCTCAGGATTTCAGTTAAGGAAATATTCTAGTAGTTTATTTTTAATTTGCATGGTTTTAGAATCCTTACTGTATAGCTTACCTGATAACTAAATTTACACTTGTAAAGATTAATTTAGCTGGCAGTCTCCAGGATGGTCATTCCTAATGATGATTTCTGACATCTGGATTATGAATCTCTAACTCCTCTTCTGCTGGCCCAAAGTTCCAGGTCTTCGGTACCTGCCCAGCAGTTTATCTGGGGGAGTGCCCTTCTCATCACTAGGAGAGGTGACGTTATTTCTTCATAATGAGTAGCAGGTTCAGACCTGCTTGGACAAGTCTCAATGTACTGTTCTTACCAAAAAATTATCTTTTGGGGGCAGAGGAAATGGAGATAAGGGTGCCACTGCCTGACCTAGTGCTGAGCCGAGCCTGGTACATCTGAATTGCTTCCCCACGTGCACACATTGTTTTGCTCATTTCACCCTCTGGTTGTTTGGTGGCAAATCTCTTAACAAAGTGGTACTAAACATTGTTAAAAACACTGCCAAAATCTAAGAAAAGGGCAGACAAATGCTCTGAATTTATGCTGATGTAGAGAATCATAGTCTTTATTCTTCTCATCAACCCTAGTTACTTATCTGCAAATGGGAAAAATAAACACGAGCCTGATGTCAATCCTTTGGTTGTTATGGGAATGTCGAAGGATAATGTGCATTTAGTTATCAGTTTTTTTAATCAGTTGAGTGTACACTTGTAAGATGTCTTTACATCTCGCTCCCCGAGAAGGCCGTTTTAAAGCCTTGCGGGAGGAAGGCGGCATATTCACAGGCGCGCCCTCGTCATCTGCAGCAGTGTTTAGTCTTTTAGCCTTGCCTACAGTTGCCTCGCTCTGCGCTTCGCCCTCCTGCCGGCCCAGTCTGCAGCTCTCCCCTCCATGTTCTCGCAGTGCCCTTTCGCAGGGTCCCCTCCAGTCAGTCACCTTAGCGCCGCAGATGATACGTGCCGCACGTTACCAGATGTTTCGGCGCAGAGGAAGAAACGCGCGTGTTCCGCCAGCGTTCCTGGCAGCGCTCACGGAACGTGCCGGCAGCTGCTGGAGCTCCCGTCCAGCGCGTCGCTGTGTCCTGTAAAGGGGGAAATAAATAACTGGCGAGAGCACTACGTTCCTGAGTGTGACTAAGGCTGAGGCGCTGTTTTTTTCTGGTAGGTTTGGTGAGGATTAAAAAAAAAAAAGGGGGGTGACGTAATTTATTCAGGACTGGGCTACAACTGCGAGAAGCCGCCGCACACCACCAGCGCCGCGGCCCGCGTTCGGCGGGCTGTAAGGAAGAGGAGGAGGACGGCGGAGAGGAGGAAGGCCGCCGTGACGGTTTCCAGCCGTAGTCGAAAATCCTCCTCCCTCAGGCCGCGGGGAAGAGCCCCGGCCCTCTGCTTTCGCGTCCGGCCCTCACCGGCGAAGGCGGCGGGTGCGGGCCCGGGGTCCCGGGGCGCGGTCAGCCCCCCGTTCCCTCCCGCTCGGACCCGCTCTCCGCCGGTGACTGACGGACTCGCCCCGCTCCGTGTCGGAGCGATTCGCGCCGGTTCCCGCCTTCGCCGCGGCGGCGGCGGCGGCGGCACCGGCCCCTTCCGGCCCCGCCTCCTTCCCGGAAGCACCGCCTTTCCCCTCCCCGGAAAAAATGCGGGCTAGTCCGGCGTGCGGGGGCGGGACTTCCGGCGGTTGGGCGGGCGGGCGCGCGCGCGGCGGCGGTGGCGGCGGCGGCGGGGCAGAGCGGCAGCGCGAGCCGGGGCTGCGGGCGGCCACGCAACTTCCGCCCGGGGGGGTTGGGTTGGGGGGAGGGGGGGAAGAAGGGGGGAATCCCTCCGGTCGCCGCCGCCGCCGCCGCCGCCTGAAGGGAGCGGAGCGGAGCTCCTGGGCGGCCGTAGGCGAAGCGCCGGGCCGCGGCCTGCGGGGAGCGGGGCGGGCCGCCGCCGCCGCCCAGCGTTTTAACCCCGAGCCGGGCCGCCGGGCCCGGTTGTAAGCGGCGGATCCCGCAGCCCCTCAGCGGCTGCGCCCAGCTCCATGAATGGAAATCGGCAGCGCAGGTGAGGACGGGCGGACCGGCGGGGCCGGGCCGGGGGAGGCGGGGAACGGGACACCGGGCGCCGTCCCTGCCCCGAGCCCTCCCCGCCCGCCGCTGGGCCGGAGCGGGGCTTCACCGCGCCTTTCGCTTCACCCCCGCCCGCCGCCTCCCGGTTACCGGTGGCGGAGCGGCGTGTGCTGAAGGGCGGGAGCGGGAGGTGCGGGTTCTCTGGGGCGGGGGGTGGGGGAACCGGGAGTTGTGTCCCGCCGGCCGCCCGGGGGGGGAACCGCGGAAACCCTTGTGGTACCGCTCCGGTAAGCGGGGATAAGCCGGGCACCGCGTCCTGCTCTGTTGCCCCCTTTTCCTGTGCCGAAGATAGTAGGGAATTAATTTTTTTTTTTTTTTGTATTTCATAACTAGCGTTTCCCAGGCAGCGGCTGTAGGCCAGCTTGCATAATCTCGTAACTGCGGTGATGTCTTTGAGAGACCGCCTCGGAAACCGAAGCTTTGCCTCCAGAGCAGGCAGTCACCGCCAAGTGCTCGCTTCAGCACCTTCTGCCTGCCCGAGATGAGACGGTCAGCCCTTGTGCGGCTACTCGCCGGGCCCCAGAATTTTAGGGCCAATTACGCGTGCCTTCGGGAGTGCTGCTGCACGGCGGCCAGCCCGAAATCTTCACGGTTTTGCCTTCAGCCGCTTGGGCCTTTTTGCATGGGAAGCACGTGCTTAGTATTTATAAACTTTGTGCTTAAAATGTATTTTGGGAGCTGGAGAAGGAGCTTCTGCTCCAGTTTATCAAAAGGATTGATCCTCAAGTCTGACAGAAGTGTGGAAGGGAGAGTTCAGATTTGGGCAGTGTTTAATCGGCGGTTCGTGATGTAGCTGGATGGCAAAGGGAATGTCAAAAGTTATTGGGAGTTCCATTTCTGTCACTAAAAGAGGAGCCAGAGCAAGTGAAAATACAAGTATGAGACTGAAGGTGTCAATGCAAAACATACGTTTTCATCTCTGTGTGTGTAGATACCGTTGTAACTTACATGGAGATTTAAGTTAATGATGGATTTGGCCAGGAAAACTTGCCACCTGAGCTGTTGTCCTTGCTTAATGAGGTATATGATGGAGTTGAAACTATTTTAGGAGGATGCTGGATTTTAGCAATCTGGTGGAATTCAGACAGTATGCTCATAAACTGTGCGTGTTAAGTAAACTCTAATTATAACCTGGTACGATTCCAGTTGTCTCATGATAAGAAATAGATTTGCAAGAGTAGCCCGTAAACCTCTTAGTTTTTCTTTGATACGAGTTTACCTGTTGTTAGGCTACAATATGTTAGATTTTAGCAAAGCACGCTATTAGACGGTGCTCCTGATGGGCTCGGCCCGCTAAGCGCTGTGTTCAGCGCAATGGAAGTTTCTTTCCACGTCCACTGTGGAAGTGTTAAATGCGATGTTAACATTCCGTGTTTCGGGGAACCTTCTGGCTGTCAGACATCAGTATTGGTACAGGACGACACAAACCATCCTTGGCGGAGCAAATAAGGGTTCAAGTTCTGTCATAAAAGGTAGAAGGATATTGAGATGTGCTTCCTTATCTGTGTGTGAAGGGAACATACGGGATAGAATGAGCAGAGCGGGGAAACAAAGATAGGGTTGTGAGTATACCTGGAGTAAAGCGTGGAAGTGTGTGCCAGGATGTTTTAGGTGAAGCAGTGCTGTAGATGTCTTCCTATTTGTGCGCTAGGCTTAGCCCATGGAATCGGGAAAGTATGCCTCGTCTAGTTCACGTAACGTGAACACAGTTTAAAGTAGGAGAAGGATGTGAAGCCAGCTGTTCAGGGTGCAGGTTATGGTGAAATCAAGTAAACTAGGGAATAGCAGTGAAATACTCGCTGTAAAAAAAAAAAAAAAAAAGGTGAAGCGAAGTAAAAGCAGCTCTCAGTAACAGATCAAATTCAGTGTCATGCATCACGCTTCCACCAGGAGAGCATTAAGTAAACTTCCAAAAGGCAGGTATATTAAAACAGTGCTACTGTGGAACTGAGGATGTTCTGTGGTATAATCGAGTCAAATCAGAGTGCCATGTATGTCTTCATTTAAATTTCATAAATTGTTCCTTCAAAGTTTACAGGTTTTTGTGTTAAAAGTGTGAAATTGGTTTGGTTTTTTTTTACTGTAGTATGGTATGTTTTTAATGGAGCAGTACAGACATCTTTAATCTTCTGTTTGCTTTTCTATACAAACTTTGGGCAGATAAAATGCTGAGAATTTGCTTTCTCTGTGTTAAGAGTAGTGATTTGGGAGGACCACTAAAAGTTACGTTTTGGTGGGTGGGGTAGAGGAGGGAAGGGGAATGAATCATAAGTGCCTTCAAAAGTTATTCTATTCCAGAACACGTGTGATGTGAGATATAATGGAAGTTTTCCTCTGGAGTTGCAGTGGAAGCTGTTTGACTCACAATACAAACTTCACAAATTGTTTCATCCTCGTAGCTTTACTTCCTTAGTGGTAAAGGTGTCAGGATACTTCTTGAGCTAATTTCCAGTAGAAATTGAAAGAAATGACAGAAATATACATGGCTTATATGCCTTTCGACACATCTGGTATGTGTTTAAACAAGACTGATCCAACCACTATCTCCCACTGTATCTAACTCCAGCCGATTCCTACAGCAGAGAGCTGAGAGTCAGCCTGCAACTGATGTTTTGCAATCTTACTGGATAATGTGAAAATTCAGCTGATAGTCCTAAGACTTGTATTGAATTTGGAGTGAGAAGTAGCAGCAAGCAGGGTGGCTTGCTAAGTGATGGGAGATAGCTTGATAACTGAAGTAATTTTTCTCTCTCATTAGACTAGACTGTATAACCAAACTGTCATGCAAAGCATTTACCTCTTAATTGAAGAAAAATTTATAGCTGGATGCAAGTCAGTTTTGTTCTTAATGTCCTTCAGTCATAGAAGACTCATTTCTTTGTGCTCTAATGCATTTTTCTGAAAACGATGGAATTTGTCATGAATTTATTGCTGCTTTTAATTTTGTTCACATGCAAAACTTGTTAGCATGTAAAGTAAATTTTAGTATTCTGTTTAAAGAACTTTTGTTTAGTCACTGTTAAAATTGTGTTTTATTCTGTAAGGGGCTTTCTGGTAGTGTGGTTCTAAATTCAGTAATATGACCATGTGTCTCAGATCTTGGTGTTCTGCTCTTAGATACTTTCCAGGCAGTAAACTGGAAAAAGGGGAACTGCTTGCATCTTAAATTCGAAACATAAATGACAGGTAGATGTTTCGCTCTCCATAGCAGCGGTTCAAAGTTAGTGAGTGTTGGGAAGGAATTATGTAGTTTTCAAAACAGTAAATAGGAAACCGGGAAAATAAAAATGAGTGCGTTAAGAATTGCACATTTTCTTATGAAGTGGGGGGTTTAGCGTAACTGCAGGTACATGTTGGTAGAGGTTTCTTTTGGTGGCAAAATGTGATGTATCTACACACAACAATGAAGACTGTGTCAGTTTACTTTCCTGATTTCGGTCTGTGGAAATAGCTTCAAGGGAGAAGTATTGCTGTGTTTGTGTGGCTTGTCATGTTCTCTTCTCCTAGAGTAGTTAGGTATTAACTTTACAATGTGGATATAAGCTGCTTTTTTGAGCTTAAAGTTCTTTATGATAAGATTATTTTTTTAATGGTTCGGAAGCATTTATTGTAAATGCTTCCAAAACACTTTGCGGTTTTTCCTGTAACGTCGTTAGGATAGAACAAGTTAGCGCACTCGTATTTACTTGTGCAGTTGGCTATCACTGAGTATGGCATCCAAATGTTGGCTTTTGATGAGTTTTAACATGACTTACTATCTGAAACCTTAAAAAAAAAAAAAACAAACTAAATTGCGAGTAGGAATGTTTAGAAAATGTGGATTGCATTACTCATAAATAATGTAATGCCACCCAGCGAGGCTGCAGCTACAGAAATAAGGCAATTCATGATTTCTGGCATAAGTAAGGAGCTTGATTATTGAAACCAACATTTAAATATAATCTTTCCTATCTATTTTTTTTTAATCTACAATTAACTTATTTTCTGGTAGTGATAGGATCTTCTTTAAGCTCCACAGGCTGGGCCTCTGCATCCAAGCAGAGGCCAGGGGCCCTCTGAAAGGGAATCTTTTTTTTTTTTCCTCCCTTCCATCCTCTCCCCCCCTCCATGGAGAGCTTTTTCCCGTGTGCAGACTCCAGCCTGAGGATAGGATCTGTTAGACAAATCTGCCTTGTGTTACTGAACTAGAGTTTAAATAATATTTTACCTCTTAAGTCCTCTGTCATGTGTTTAAGGCTGTTCAGTCACCCATTCAATTAGAGATTTAGAACTGTTTTATAAACAAAAGTAAATCTATTAAGTCATCATCTGTTAATATTTTTTGGTTTTATAACACTGAAGCCACAATAGGAAAGAGGATAATTTTTTGCTGGAAGCTTGGTACTGATGTGCCTTTCTGTAAAGAAAGGATCATGTAAGGAGATCTGTATTTTCTATTAGCGTCTTGCTAGAAATCAGTATTTTGCTTCATGCTGTAAAACTCTCTTGTATGCCAAAAGCTTCAGTTTTCTGTAAAATGGTTCGTTGAAAGTATTTGCAGGTTACTGTGTTTCTGCTCTGTTCAGGCTTTATTCTGATTAGGGCTTCGTTTGGTTGCTAGGTAGATTCAAGCCTGTGCTTTGGATGCACGCCAGATGTGTTCTATATTGCTGGCTGTATTGCCATAGAAATCGCAGTCAATTTTTGTTGTGTTTAATCTTTATTATAACATCCATAATCCCACAGAAGAAAAGGTTCTGATTCAGAGCTCATTTAAACCATTTGAGGGACTTCCATATTTGTCTGGAATATGATCTGACTTTAACAGGAATTTTCAAATTGTGGATCTGAATACTGACAACTGCAAACTTCCACTGTTTTCAGGTTCTGTTGGAGTAAATGGTTCTGTTGGCAGAGGTGCCACATAATCACACTTGAAATTAATTTCATTGTCCCCGTATTTTAATGTTACTCCAAACTTTAAGACTTTGAAAAGTAGTATTGGCATGAGCTTTTCACAAATATGTTTGTTTCTTTGTTTTGAAATATTAGTTTCCTCATTAAGCCCTCTAAAAGTGACAGTTCCTTTTTTTCATCTTTTTGGGGGTTTTGTTGAAATATTAGCTTCAATATGAACAAAGCTATTCAAAGTATCTTCCATCCCATCAGTGAGCTACATGGTTATGGGACGTAGGTTATTTGGCATGTTACCAAGCCTAGTGCATCAGGCACAATAACCTGTGCACTTTGGGCTGGAACAGCAATGTCCCATATACGCCCGTGGGAAATACCAGTGTAAATCCCCTGTGAAATGCAACAGGGATTTGAGATACCTGCTTCTAAATGTGGCAGCGGTGGTAGGGAGCAAACCATGGTCTTTGTGTGCTGTTGTATACAGCACACACACTGCTGGTAAATGGAGTAGATGGAACTTTCCTGGTTTAGTGTTTGTCTGTTTTGCGGATATATTGTAAGAGCTTTTGCTCCTACTTGTTTATTGAACATTCACTTGTGAGAAAAGTCTTCCAACATTGCTGAAGGGTGTTCGTGAATAATGACTTCAGCAAATGCTATGAACGGTAATTTATAAATTGATATACCTTTAGGTCCCGAAGAGATTCTTTTTTTTCTGCCTTGTGTTATTACCGATTTAAATGTTTAGTTAAATATTTTCTCTGCAGGTTTTTCCTGTATGGCTTCTAATGAGTAACTGTACATGCAGAAGGTTCAAGTTATTTAGCGGTGGATCTTGTATCTTCTTGAAACATAATCCCTTGCTGTATAAAAGCCTTCCAAGAATCCGTCTGAAGCGTCAGTTTTAGTTCCTATCTGTGTATTCATTGTTCTGTGTTATAAATCAGTTGACTGTCAATGTTGGGGACCTTCCCTATCTGGTTTTATGAACCGAGTACTATTCTGGCATGCTAAACAGACTTGGTTTATGTGCATGTGTACATACCTGATGCTCTAATGGCAGAGTCATAATAGTTTCTTAAACACAAAGAAGTTTCTCCTCTAAAACTTGTGGGCAGCTGAGCAGTGCAAAGCTGCTCTTCCGGAGGCACCAGGAGACTGCGCCTTCCTCCATCTGCTGCAGAGCCGGGCTGTGCTGCAGTAACACTTTTGCAAAGATTTTTGGAACTTTAACAACTTTGTTTTTGCAATGGTTAAATAACATGAAGGCATCGGTCTGCCAATCATAGTAATTCTGTGCTATTTAGAATAATACTACTTCTGGTATTTTTGGTTCTTGTGTTTATTTCCATTAGCTTGACACAGGACTTAGGCATGAGGTTGAGTGAGTCATTGATATGATACGGGAGCAGTAGCTGTCCTCAGAGAGCGTCGTTTGTTATTTATGTTTTATTGGGTTTTGAGTCACAGGTTTGAAGCCAGTGACGCAGACTTTCACAACATGCAATCTGGCAATTTAGTGTATTTTGAAAGGAGGATATTCTGAGTGGGTGCTAGTGTATTTGGACAGTGATAGCAGAATTGAATTACAATATACTCATGCTTTTAAGTTAACCTGTCCAAGGGAGCGTGTGTATCGCACCAAATGATAGCAAAATCAGCTGAATTTTAAAAAAATAATTGTTCTTGAATAGTGTGTAGACCTGCACTTACTCATTTATTGGTCACTTAGTTCATGTTTGCCAAAATCTGGGTTCTAACTTCCTCCAGGGTGAGCTGTTTCCTGAGGAGCCACGTGTGGTACAGCTGAACAAGTCAGGCTAAAGAAAGCCTTTGTCTAACAACTGGTATTTTCTTGTTTTGTTCACCACTGTTTTTCAAGGAGCAGAGTTTGGAAGCCTGCTTGCATACTTGGCTTTGGGTAGAGCATTTCTTTCATGACCCAGGATTTTGAAGTGCACCCTGTCTCATATTAGTAACTGAGTATCGTTTCTCTGTTTCAGGTTTTTGCCCCTATGCAGTTGATCACTAGGATTCTGTTAAGCTGTGCAAAGGAGTAAACAACAGGATAGCATTCCCGTAAAGGGGTTTATTTATCTCTTCTCCAGCACTCTCCGGTAGTTGAGTGCTCAGTTAAAAAGTTCAACTTCGTGCAACTTCCAGAGGAGATAGTGACAAAGATTTCCCTGTCCCATGCGCTTCTTCACCTAACCTTCATGAAGATTGTCTTCATGCTGGCTGTTGTTTCTGTGCTTGCAGATTTTAGCAACTGTTTTCACATTTTATGTGATTTTAACAAATGGGGTGGGGGGAGACAGGGCAGACCAGACTATAGCAACCTTTATAACGTTACCTTTATTTCAGCAGTTTTGTTGGTGTTTCCTACAGATATGAACTAAATATAAACTATGGCATGTATGTCATCATAATGTTAAAATAAGCTATTGAGTCATTTATGCCACTCAAATGTTTAGTAGTAACTTTTTGCATATGCTTATATTCTGAAAATATATCTGGAGTAAATTGTAGAGCTGCTTTTACTTGTGTGACAGTATTAAAATGAAGAAAAATTTTAAGAGAACAGATGCTTGGAACAAGTTTTGCATAAGCATAGTCTGTGAGGGTGTTTTAAATGATGCTTCTTGTTTTATGTTTTTGTTTTATCTTATGGCTTGAAGCCAAGCCCACTCAGAATTTTTTGGTAGGTTTCTGGGTAGAGCCAGACAAATATTACGGTAGAACTTAAGCTTTGATGTTCACCTATTCTCAGTACAAGGTTTCCTTCAAGATAATGAGATTTTTTTTCCGGGAATGGTGGAGATTAATCAAAAGGCAAATAAGACTTTTTTACCAGCACTTGACATTTTAACTCTTCTATGAAAATGAGTGGGCTGGAATTGCTATCTGCGTCACTGAGTAGGAGTAGAGGGGAGAACTTTAACTTAATCGAATGCTCTGTAAATCATGACATTTGTACGATGAGTAATTTTTTAAAACTCAGGCTACAAAGCATTTTGGTTTTGTTGTTTCTTGACTGGAAATAGATTTTTTTAAAGTGGAAATATCAGTAGAAATTCTTGAAAGTGGACTGTGTTTACTACTGTGTTTGGTTTTGTAAGGCATGAGTAACCCAGATCTTGAGCTGAGGATTCTCATCTAAATTATGCAAAGTAAGTTAAATCAAATCAATAACCAGATGAGAATGTAACATATCTTACTAGACAGGCGTTTTTAGCTGACTTTCAAAATACCCATCTCTTACTGCAGATTTTGATGGTTTCTCTGAGCAGCTGTGCGGGTATTCTTCTCTGATGTATAAGTAATCAAGAGTTTTACAATCCTGTGTCTTAATCTTAGTCTTTCCTCTTCTGGCCAATTGGCTTTATCGGTGCAGTTAGACAGGAGGTAATGGTTTTACTATTCATCCATTTTCAGCCAGCAAAGTTCAAGAATAATCTGTCTTCCAAGACTAAGCTAATAATGGCAATGAAATTAAGAGCTTATCACAAACAACATACATCAGTCCAGAACTGCTCCCATATTTTTGTATTCTGCGGCAACTTTGTTATTACTAGGGGTTCAGAAAACACTTGTAAAACTTTTTTGTGTTTTCATGGCAGTCAAGCTTTCTGCAATAGTAAAGTGTTATGAAGAAAAGCACACTTTTTTTGTTTGTTTCGGAAATCTGATTTTATTCATGCTAATCACAGAAACTGAAACTCATCAGTAAAACAGTCTAGCTGTGGGTGGAGGCTCATGAAGGAAAAATGGGCAAGTGTTCATTTGGAACTCATTAGGTTAGCACGCTGTTTGATGTGTACTGTTTGATACAGCTAATCTTCCCTTCTTCCAGTGTGCTGGCTCTGGTGCCTGCCTGGTCACCCTTGAGTCAGTTTGGGGAATTGCCTAAGACTGAAAAAGGGGAGTACGTTAGTAAGTCTCAATGAGAGACAAGTATGTGTACCTGCAAATGCAAGGAGCCTTACATATCTTTAAATTGCTGAAATGTAAGCAAGAAGTACCTTTGCAACACAGCTTGTCTGTTGTGCTTGTCTTCTAATCTGTGGTATTTTTTTCTTTTGCAGGACCCGTCGGGGCACAGCCCCTACTCATGGTGCCCAGACGTCCTGGCTATGGCACCATGGGCAAACCCATTAAACTGCTGGCCAACTGCTTCCAAGTTGAAATCCCAAAGATTGATGTCTACCTCTATGAGGTGGATATCAAACCAGATAAGTGTCCTCGGAGGGTGAACAGGTAAGAAGGTGAAATTTGTTTGTAAGTTATACTGATACTGAAATTTTTAAGCAACAGAGAGACCTACTGAAGTAAATATAGTCTCTGTGTAGCTTAAAATCTGAGCATTATGCTATGGAGTCCTGTGTGCCAGTTCTCACAAACATCTGCGAGACAGGTACAGAGCATTTTCCAGGTTCTCTTCAGTTTGGTTGTGGCCAGATGCTATGAAGTGGGCCAGCCATTAGTGGTTACAGTAATTTGTGAGCTGTTTGGCAGCAACCCCCATTCTTCAGGGTAGCATAAATATGGTATAGCTGTAAGCAATTACCTGTTTTGGTTGCAATACTGGCAGTAGGTACAGGAGGAGACAGCCTTCAGCTGAAAAGCTTCCATTAGGAGCAGTGGTACAAAAGCACTGCAAACAAACTAGTTTTCCCCTTGTTAATTGGTATTTCACGCAATCAGCTTAGTATATTTGAAATGGTCAGACTTGGTTTGAGCTTTACCTGTGTCCTTTTTCTGTTGTTACAGCATTTTGTATAGCACATTGTATCTCATCTTATTTTCATGTCTGCTATGTATTAGGGTCAGTTAAATCCCTTACTAGGCTACTTTATTTCTAGATTGCTGGTTAAATGGAGAGAATATTTTCATATTCTGTGTCTCTGTTTATTTAGTGATCCAACAAACTGTACGTATTGAGTGCAGGATTCTTCAGCCTTAACAGATTGGTAGTACAGCTCTTTATATATGGTCTTTGTGTATTTCGTCCTAAACCTCATAAATTTGGGAGCCAGAGAAGCCGCCTCAGCAAGAGTAGTCAATTGAAAACCTGACATTAGAGCTAGAATAATTTTTGCTTTTTAAAGATTACAACATTTAGTATTTCCTGTATTTCTTCTCTGCATCTAATAATTTTTTTTAGGAGGAGTTACTTGTTAGTTTCTTGTGAAATGTGTTTCATCAGTTAAATTTCAGGGTAGCTGAAAAGCAGTTTTTTCCTCTTTCATCTGCAACTCTGTTTTTTTACATTTTAACAATAGCATATTGCTAGGGCCTGATTCTGGCTGGTGATTTTTTTTCCCCCTGCTAGCTGCATGCTGCAGTTATGAAGGCTATATAAATACCTATGTTAAGTATTAATTAAAAGGAAACTAATAAATCGCTAAAATTGGGATATAATAGTTGTGTGAATTAACTTTTAATATAATCTTACTGTTATGAAAGGTTAATTTACCACCGTATTGTTAAGTGAAGAATGTTTGTGAAGCTATGCTCATAGGGGTACAAGGAAAATATAAACTGCGCTAAACTGACTTACTGTTTTGTATGTCTGGTTCTTTTCGAGTGTGATCTTGTAATGAAGATAAATGTCACTTCACTTAAAATCTGTTGACCACAAACACTTTTTTTGTCTGTTGTATGGCAATGCTTGATTAAAATAGACTAAGGGAGACAAAGCTGTAAGAGCTCTGGTTGCTCCAGCTATTGCAGTTTGTGATTCTGTGTAGTTAGTTGTTTCCATAACAGTGGGAGAAACTACAGATGTTTGAAAATAGTGCATTTGAAGTAAGTTGTTTTAAAATAGCAACTCAATTATATTTAAAATTTAAAAGGGAAAAAAAAAAATCCCTTTCGTGGTCCTGTTTGTAGGGTAATTTGAAGCTTGCTTCCAAAACCAAAATTGATGTTTGTCACAGCTTGTTTTAGTTGGTTATGCTTTAGACAAATGCTGTGTCTTCTGAAGTTTTCAGTTCATGTGGAGAGAGGCAACAGCATTAGGTTTGAGTTTGTAAAGTAACTCTGTGTGAAATGATCAATATTTTTGCTTACCTAAATAATAATGATTTCCTGAAGAGCATGTTTGTGGCTGATACAACTTTTCATAACTTCTGCGAGTCTCAGATTGAGTACCTAACTGTTGCTTTTGACTTTTGTTCGGTTCTGTGAGGGTTGGTTGTTTCCCAGAAGTGCTTTTTAGAGACTGGAGTTAATTTTAAGTGCTTTAAGAGCTTTCTCGTGCATAAATTTAGTTGTTGTAGTATAGGTGTAGATCAGATGCACTTTGTCCAGAAGCTCATCAGCTTTCTATTCTACCAGTAAAGACACTGGCTTCCTTTTCCCTATGCATGTTACCAACTGGTAGAAGCAGCTGTCTGGTTTTTGTCAAGGTAAACTAAGAAGACTAATTGAACACAGGCAGCAAACCTAATGAGTTGCTTTAATAGTCAAATATTTTCAAATGAAAGACTAAATTTGTTTTCAAATTTGACAGCAAATAGAGTATGTAAATTATGGATCCTAATATAAGCTGTAGTTTGAAAGCTGAGGGTAAATCTTGCACGCATATTGGTTTTTTCAAAGTAGGGAACCATGAAATTGGTTATTTAAAAATACTACTACTTTACCAACTTTCACTTGTGTAAAAATGTGGCAGGTGTTAGTTTAAAACTCCAAGAGCTTGTATAAATGAGCCAAATAAAAGAATATAGTATCTGCTGAATAAATGACTTCGGATAGTGTGCTGTGGATTACGCAGAGAAGAATGGCTTTCATTAGTCTAAATTGAAATCAGTATATTGAAATACCTGCTTTGAAGAGTTTTCCTTAGAAATATATTTTTCCCTTTCTTTTGCATGCTGTGACAGTTATTTCTAAGAAGTCAGTGGATTTACATAGACTCAGCTATTTTGAAATAGTTTGTGACTAGCATCCTGTCTGCATGCTTGTATTTGGAATAAATAGAGGTTTTAGTTCTTGAATAGTTTCTGACTTTTTTAAATTCACCTGCACCGTTATTAGCTTTTAGCTGTAGGGAGGATTTAAAATCTAGAGTGTCTTCTGTTTCCTTTTCACTTTCCTTTATAGCGATGTTCTTTACCACTGCTTCCGCTGTGTTGTAAACTGGAAAGCAGAAGGTAAATAACGCTTTGCTTTGAACCGTGCTGTATGTGCGAGATGAATAGCAGAGCTACAGCTGAGAACTCTAGTATGGGAGGTTTGTTTTACAGAGCCTCTTGCTCTCTCCCTGCTGCTCCTACTCTTCATCGCTAGCTTTTATCCCTCTGCTTTTGTCACAGATTATGTGACAACAAGCTGGCACTTACCGAAATAATTTCTTTTGCACGCATAGCCCTGTGCGTAGTGTTAGAAGGGAGCGGTGTACCAGTGCAGACTGGGGTTCTCGGATAAGGTGGGCTCGTGCAGGAGCACGACTGAGTGCTAAGTACATATTCTGAAATTGCTCAAGTGTATTGACGTGCTTTTAGCCAGTGAAAGAATTTGGATTCTGAGTGTTTAGTAACATAAAGAACTGTGAAATAGAGAGTTTCTCTTCCCTTACCCCGATCCCAGCTGAGAGGTGAAAGTACTGCTACTAATTTTGCTTGAAGAGGAAGTCAGTATTTATCGTCTTCCGAAGTACTTTAGGCTAATGTTTCCTGGTCAGGCAACAGTATACTAGTAAGCTTCTGCTTTGCAAGAATGCTACTTTGCATATGCTTAAGAAAAGCGTTTTATTTCTGTAGAATAAGGGAGTTAACGTTGTGTCAAGTAAGATAGAGTTGTGCTGTAACAAAGGTTATACAAAGGCCCCAGCTGTTTCTAGCGCTTTCTGAAATTATTTCCAGTATTTGAGCATTTGTGTTGATTATGGTTTCATTCTTTAGTGTTTATCTGTTATTTTAGTTGAAGTATGTGAAGCATCTTTTTGCAATAGCAGTGGGTGTTCTATAATTCACTTGAGTAATATGTTTGTTGAAACTACTTCAGCAAAACACAGGCGGTGTGGAAGCCAGTTCCAGTCTGATATTTCTTTGAAAACTACTTCATTGTAAATATGAACTTTTCTAGGGAGGTGGTGGACTCAATGGTGCAGCATTTTAAAGTGACAATATTTGGGGACCGTAGACCAGTTTATGATGGGAAAAGAAGCCTCTATACAGCCAATCCGCTTCCTGTGGCCACTACTGGGGTAAGATAACTAGAAAAAAAATGGTACTTGTAGCAGCTTCATAGGAAAGAAAAAGAAACAAGCCCAATTTCTAATATTGCTGAGTTCAGAAAAACTGAAAGTATCTTAAAGTATCTGTATTGAAATAGAGTCCTTCTAATGTATTTTCTGCAAATTCCGATGTATGTAAATATGCATTTACTAGTTGCATTCAGAACCTCCCCTACAATTTAGTATCCTCTTTCTACAGCAAAATCTATTAAATGCTCAGTTTTACAGACTGTAATATGTTATCTTACAATGAAGATTTTTTAAAAAAAAAATCAAACCACAGTTTCTCTGGAATGAAGAGTTTTCTGATTCAAGATGACAAAGTTACATGATCCTCTTCTGCTTGGTGAGGACCCAGTTCTCTTTATTTTGCACATTTGATAATGTACTTTTATCAAACGTGCTGTGTCCTAAATATCTGAGTTTGAGTCTCTGGTCCAGTTATGGGAAGGTGTGGAAACTCAGGACTACCAGACTGGAGATTAAACAGCTGCTTTCCCCCCACGCAGGTGGATTTGGATGTGACATTACCGGGAGAAGGTGGAAAAGATCGTCCCTTCAAAGTGTCAATAAAGTTTGTTTCTCGGGTGAGCTGGCACTTGCTGCATGAAGTTTTGACAGGAAGAACCTTGCCTGAGCCTCTGGAACTAGACAAACCTATCAGCACTAACCCTGTTCATGCTGTCGATGTGGTGCTACGACACCTACCCTCCATGAAGTAGGTTCACTGTCTTCCTGCAGTCTGTCTTTACCTGAAGTATCCCCACTGGGAGACCTTCATCCCTGTTTCTTCACAGGTGAAAAGAAAAAATGATCATTCCCCTTATGCAGCACAGCTGGTTAGCTGAACTGGGGAGATTGAAGCTAATTATGTAGAAGTGTGTATTTCTGTAGACATTTAAACTCTAGAGCAGGTGATGTATTCGTTTGAAAAGATCATGAAACAGGAGACACTCATAATAGGCATTAATTGAAATAACTGAGAGATTACAGTATGCTGTAGCACTGCTTTCATGTTTTTTGCTCAAGTTGAGCCAAGTATCACGCACCTGATGGCTGTGACTGTCTAAAAAGCACGAGTCTTTTTAATTCATTGATGTACCCATCAATGGTGCATGCTTCTCATGTTTTAAATACACAGTTGAGACTAGATACTTGTCCTAACAAAGTCTGTTATTCATTATCTCAGAACCGTGAAACATTAGAGAACGCCAAATTAATTTTGCTTTATTTGGTCAATGAAAGTTACTTTTAAAGTTTGATTGCTAGCTTTAGATGGTAGGATGGCTTTGCACAGGTGTTTTTCATTGGGTGTAGCTGACTCTTAAAATGTGGTTTTATGGAAGCCAGTGTTCCTCATCTACCCCAGATCCTAAGGAAACATGAAAGATGTTAACCACTGTACTAATGCCTGTCCATTACAAATGTGAGGAGGTGTGGAGGTTCATGAGCTGCTGTTTTCTGCCTGAGAGAGAAACATTAGTTTCTCTAGTACTTTATTTCCACCATAGTTATTACTTCTCTGAGTATACATTGTATTCAAATATTCCCTAGTAAAACATGCAAAATGGTATTTGAGGTTGAGTCCAGTGTATACAATGCTGTTGTACAGAATCTGCTGTGATGGAGATTATACTTTCTTGAAGTGGAATATCAGAAAGGGTAAGTTAACTTAGTTCTCGATTTGTTGTAAAAACTGAAAGTGGTTTTGTGTTGATAAAACTAGTAAATGTGTTGTCTAAATTTTAAAAACACTGCAATGGGAACAGAAGAGTGTGGTATTTAAACTTGATTCTAGGCACAGATTCCTGGTGCACAAAATTCCAAAAATAATAATGCTGTGTGTAGTAATCTTTATTATAGAATTTTTTATTTGGAAAGCAGTACTTTATATTTGGAAAGCAATAGCATAAACGTGTGGTCATCTTTTTCACTAGGTATACCCCTGTGGGCCGCTCCTTTTTCTCAGCTCCGGAAGGCTATGATCACCCCTTGGGTGGGGGTAGGGAGGTCTGGTTTGGATTCCATCAGTCTGTTCGGCCTGCCATGTGGAAGATGATGCTCAATATTGATGGTAAGTTGGGATTCAGGGTTAAGAATAAAGATAATAATGAACATGCCTCTAAGAGTAAAAATGACCTTGCCTTTTGGTCGTTTTGGCTGAGTTTGTGGTACCATATTTCTGTGTGGTAATAACTTTTGGTGCCATCTGTGCAGGGGGATTTAGTAACCAGAAGCCATCTTCTACACTGATTTCTTAATTCATATTGTAGATAATAAAGAGTTAAAGAAGCTTGGGGTGTTTTGCTAGAATTTGTCAGAATAAGAAAACTTTCAAACTTTAATTGCGTTATACACTAGGGGTTTTCACCTGAAAAATACTTGTGTCTCATTGCTCAGTTTGAAGATTTAGTAGTTGTCTTTTGTAATATCCTTAGGAAATGCAACATTAACTGTGAAGTCAACCTACTGCAGAAGTTGTAATGATAATAGTAGAGTGAGGAGATTGTAATAATGAAGTGTATGTATGCATACGTTGGCTTCCTGTTCAGCCAGTTCAGACCAGACCTGTGTGGCAAAGACTACCTAGAAATCCTAGTCTCTTTTTCTGGATTTGTCATCATGTCAGTGTTTGGGCAGAAATTTACCTGACATATTAAAAAAATCCTGCTATATAGGAAGGACAAGTCTAGCATAGCTTGTTTTCCTACTTAATTTCTGTATTGGTACATCCACAGTGATACAGGCAAATTGCTTAAGATATGTTTCCATGCAGCTGTCCACATTAGGTGTTATTCAATACTTGCAAGAAAACTCTGTAAAATATATCACAAGCACTTTTGTGAATAGGGCTAATTGAGATGGGCTTTCTTATGCAAAATCAGATCTGCTTTGCACCACTTTATAAAGTCCCAGATGAATGCATCTGAGATCAACTGGTGCATGTGTCAGACTCCCTGGTTCTGTAAGCACTCTGACTCTAGTTGTTAAACCCCTGTTGAAAAGCGTCAGTGTTTGAGATGCAGGTGCTGCATAAAGTTTTCTCTAATTTGCATTCTGTTCTCACTGTTTGAAATGCTGTATAAACCCAAGGTAAATAGTCTGTCTTTTTTGCACTAGGTTAAGCACTCTTAAGTTGTGTTTAGTGTCTGTCTTGGAGCATAATAAAATGTTGCAGATGATATTGAGCTTTCGTGCTGAAAATTTGCAAGTCCATGTCTTCTGGTTTACCTAAATTGTGGAGGATACTCATGTGACTTCAGATGGGTTTGTTCTTGTAAAATTACCTTTCAAACAGCAGCCATGGTGTAGCTGTTGTTTGAAAGACAAATGTAAAAGTCTTACCTGTCTGAGAAATAACCACTACTAGTATCTATATGCTAGGTACTGAGATAATACTCTTGTCCTACCTGAATTGTAGTTAATTTATACCAATTTATGATGTACTGTGCTATTACTTTCCATGAAGCAAATTTTTCTTACCGGCATTAGACAGCATAGTAGTAACTCTTGCAGTAGAAATTTTTCAGTCCTTTCTGTGAATGAGAAACTTAAGAACTTTGTATGCTACAATTTACAGGGCAATCACTTTATGTTGTGGTTTGAGGCTGCGAAGATGATGTTCAAATCCCATCACTTCATTTTGTTCTAGTTGTTTGACTCTGTGGCGGGCTGACCCTGGCTGGATGCCAGGTGCCCACCAAAGCCGTTCTATCACTCCCCCTCCTCAGCTGGACAGAACAGAGAAAATATAACAAAGGGCTCGTGGGTCGAGATAAGGACAGGAGAGATCACTCACCAATTACCATCACGGGCAAAACAGACTTGACTTGGGGAAAATTAATTCAATTTATTACCAAATCAACCAGAGTAGGGTAATGAGAAATAAAACCAAATCTCAGAACACCTTCCACCCACCCCTCCCTTCTTCCCGGGCACAACTTCTCTCCCGGATTCTCTACCTTTCCCCCCCGCAGCGGCGCAGGGGGATGGGGAATGGGGTTTACGGTCAGTTCATCACATGTTATTTCTGCCGCTTCATCCTCCTCAGGGGCAGGACTCATCACGCTCTTCCCCAGCTCCAGCGTGGGGTCCCTCCCACGGGAGACAGTCCTCCACAAACTTTCCCAACATGGATCCTTCCCACGGCCTGCAGTTCTTTGCGAACTGCTCCATCATGGGTCCCTTCCCCGGGCTGCAGTCCTTCAGGCACAGACTGCTCCAGCGTGGGTCCCCCAGGGGGTCACAAGTCCTGCCAGCAAACCTGCTCCAGCGTGGGCTCCTCTCTCCACGGGGCCACAGGTCCTGCCAGGAGCCTGCTCCAGCGCAGGGTTCCCACAGGGTCACAGCCTCCTTCGGGCATCTGCCTGCTCCATCATGGGGTCATCCACGGGCTGCAGGTGGAGATCTGCTCCACCGTGGACCTCCCTGGGCTGCAGGGGGACAGCCTGCCTCACCGTGGTCTTCCCCATGGACTGCAGGGGAATCTCTGCTCCAGTGCCTGGAGCACCTCCCCTCTTCCTTCGTTGCTGACCTTGGTGTCTGCAGGATTGTTTCTCTCGCATGTTCTCACTCCTCTCTCTGGCTGCTGTTTCTGTCTGTCCCAGCAACTTTTTTTCCCTTCTTTAATATGTTACCATAGAGGCGCTACTACTGTCACTGATGGGCTTAGCCTTGGCCAGCAGCGGGTCCGTCCGGGAGCCGGCTGGCATCGGCTCTGTCGGACACAGAGGAAGCTTCCAGCAGCTTCTCAGAGAAGCCACCCCTGTAGCCCCCCGCTACCAAAACCTTGCCACACAAAGCCAATACAAACTTGTACGAGGTTCTCTTCAAAATCTGTTTTTCTCTGTGTCACTTATGTTGCTGTGGGAAACAAACTGCACCCTGCCAGTCGCTGGGGGTGTAAGCTGTTTGTGTTCATTCAGTAATCGACATCCGGAGGTGTTGGCCAGAGTGTGTTGAGTAAAGTTGGCAGCCTGCTAAAGTGACACACGTCTGAAAAATGTTTCGTTGTATTAGCACTGATATGTGGTGGTTTTGGTACATGAGATCTGGAAAACTAATAAAACACTTGTCAAGTATTTCTCTTCTGTTGTTGCCATTTAAAATTTTAAATGTATGGAGTAGTTTGTGTTTGAGCTATATTTAGTGCCACCTCACCTTTCTTACTAAAAGATACTCTTTCAGTTGCTTATAGCTTTGTCAAACAGATTGTTTATGGTCTTCCTTCCATGGAATGAGTCAACTGTCCTGTTTAAAAACAGAATATTGTCACTTAATGTGATTGTGTCATTAGTATGCAGGGAGGGTAAGAGGTTTTGGTAGATCAAGGGTTGCACGCCCCACGACACTAACATAATTGGTGTATAGTCAAAATAGTGCTCGTTTCTCCCAAATATTTTTTCAGTACTTGAGATCATATCATTGACAAAATTATATTGCATATTGAATAATCTTAGCTTTTCATGTTAAAAGGTCTTCAGTAGAGAGATATTAATACTGTCTCTGCTTGCAGCTCCATACAGAGTCGAAAGAGAATGTCTCTCAGGGACGTTACAGCTCTCTAGAAATAAATACTATCTGGGGAAAAACCCTTTCAAAACACTGAAATGCAAAGTAGTTACAGGATGACTGTGCTGGAGACTGATGTGTCACTGTGGGCTCTATGCTGGCTTTTGTATACTTAGTTGTTGCAAGGCTTGCTAATCCGTTTTTAAAAATGTGTGCTCCACAACATCTGCTTGAGGGTTACCTGGAATTTTAAAAAGCATTCATTTGTATACTGCTTCACAACATTCTGACTTGGGGTTTTCACACTTAATATTTTGCTCTTTTTAGTTTCTGCCACTGCCTTCTATAAAGCACAACCTGTAATTCAGTTTATGTGTGAAGTTCTTGACATTCATAATATCGATGAACAACCAAGACCTCTGACTGATTCTCATCGGGTAAAATTCACCAAAGAGATAAAGGGTGAGTAGAAGTGTATCTGTTCTGTCCCAGGTAATGCAGTCGATTTAATTCTAAGGGACTTGTTTGAACTGGAAACCTCCTGTTTAGCATGTATCAGAAGGGCCCTGGGACTGCCAAGGGCAGTACGCCCTGTTTCTAGTTCTAGTCCTGAATGAAACAATGCAGCTCTACAGAAATGAAAGATGAAAAATTAGGTATGTTCCCAGGGGCTTAAAGAGGGAAGGAGAAATTGTGTTCTTTATTGCCTGGATAGAGGTAAGTGGCTGTTGCCTTGCTGGATGGCTAACCTTTTATAAGCAAGGGTCATTGAGGCCATAGTGGTATTGTGCTGTAAGTCTCCCGCTGTTTAAATGCTGAGGCAAAGTGAAAATTGATTTCAAAGTTAACATCATTGATTCTTTGAAAGTATGCTGTTGCAGTGACTTCTAATAACTGATTGCCTTGTGGAAAAACAAGTACCACTTGCTAACTTGCAGCTGAAGGCCAAATTCCATTCCAAAGGAATTGCATAAGCTGCTGGTTTGAGTAGTTTCACTCCATATATGCTACTTTGCTTTGTGTTTCCCATATCCTTTTATTCCAGTGTAATTGGCAGACAGAGAAACCTTGAAAGAGCTCGGTTTTTCAAAGCTCTGCTCTTAAACACTTGTGTTACTTGATGCAAGATTAGATTATATTGAAATACTGGACAGCAAAAAAATAAATCTGAGCTATAGTTATAAACTGATGTGTTCATAGAATAGTCATTAGTAAAAAAAAAAAAAACTTAAAGGAATTATTTTGTAGTAGTCTTAACACACCTCCTTTTTACATCTACCTGTCTGTTTTCATTCTGGAAGACAGCTAACTGGAGAATGAGAAGCTGTCTCTGCTTGATCTGGCATGCCTCAGACACTTTGCTGCCATAGTCAGACAATATTGAAAGGTTACCTTTGCTGTCAATATTTATTTTTACTACTGTAGTATCTGGCAACTCCAGCCAAGATGTGCTCATGTATAGTGAAACAAATCCTGCATTAAAGAATTGGAAGCCTGTGAGCAGCTCTGTGGGAGGGTAGTGCCTTCTGTAGTGTCACAGCAGATTAATGACAAAGCAGTGAACGGGTTCCACTTATCTGTGTATTCACAACCCTTTTCTGCTTGGCCACAGTGCTTCATGGTTTCTTTTTTTGTATTTTCTCTTAATGCTGTATCAGGGCAGCAGTAGTTTATTTTTTATTATGCCATCCTCTAAGTAATACTGGTGTTACTGTTGCAATTAGTGTTGTCAGGAATCAATGAAGTACAGTTGATACTTCTTTGGAATGTCTGTGTCCGTAGTAAACTAAACATGGTACCTGCTATCTGGTACTTAGGGACCTGATTTGATGTGGGGTATTCAGTCTGTGGTCCACAAGCCTCAACAGAACAAGTCATCCAACTGCTTTCTCAAAAGACTAAGTAGTAGACTGTAGGTTGAATCTTTTGGGTGAGAAGGCTCTGTTTTCAACTGGCTTCTCTGCCATGGGGCTGGGGAAAGACATAACAGCATGTTGATGCTATGCAGCACTTGTGTGATAAGCCCAGTACTTCAGCAGATGTTGAGTCTGCTCTCTCTGTACAGTACAGACAGTTCATGCACAGTTAATAGAAATAGCCACTGAAAGCCTCTTGAAGCTGCCATTGTTGCTGTCATTATTGCGGATAGAGACTCAAGTCTGCTGAGCCTCTTGTGTGGGCTGGGTGCTTTTAGACGAGACCTTCAGCTGCTCAAAATCTGAAGTTAAACTGGGTCAGTGAAATTAAAGAAAATTACAGGCTGAATGTGGACACAAAGCTAGGGGGGAAAATGAACAATAAGGCAGAAATCTGGCTTTGCCCTTTTAAATTCAATTACATTGGAACTGCTAGTTTTAAGAGGTATGCAGCATTGAGAATGAGAACAAAACAATATGGTGAAAACAACTGTCTGTGTCTGAGATCAGTCACATGCCTGTTAAATGAAACTGCTACAAGAAATTCAGGTGACAGAACATTAAATATTACACACTATGATTTGTTTTTGAGGATAATAACTGATTAGTCAGAAATTAAATTATAATGAAAGCAAAATGTTTAGAGAATAATAATTTCTTATGTTGTTCTGTTTGATGCTGACCATCAAAGCTGTTGGATTAGAACATGTTCTGTTATAAGAAACCTTGTGTCTCCTGTGCAAATTTTTGTGTAGTTATGACATCAGGGTTTTGGGTACTTTTGTGCAGGTCTAAAGGTAGAAGTGACTCACTGTGGAACGATGAGAAGGAAATACCGCGTTTGTAACGTAACAAGAAGGCCTGCAAGTCATCAAACGTAAGATGCCTTTTGTCAGAGCATAAAATCTGTGATAGCTTAACACTGAATGTCTATCAGGACCTAATATTTGATTAGTTTGGGGGATGTCGATACTTGCCAACTAAGATTTCTGTACATTTTTATTAAAATGTATGTCTTTCTAGCTTTCCTTTACAGTTAGAAAATGGCCAGACTGTGGAGAGAACAGTAGCACAGTATTTCAGAGAGAAATACAACCTCCAGCTGAAATACCCTCATCTTCCTTGCCTACAAGTGGGACAAGAACAGAAACACACCTACCTGCCTTTAGAAGTAATGAACTCGTTCTGATAAATCAGCTTGATAAGGGTAGACTATATCATTTTGCAAAATGTTAAGAAGTAGTGCACTTTGCAGTACAAGCATGTTTACATATTTACATGTTTGTTATTCTTTTCCTTCACTAAAGACTTACCTACATTTTTAAAAGTGCTTTAAAGTTTAGAACTATGAGAAGGAAGTACGCAGTTCCTTAAACACATTGAGGGTGTGTTTTGTAGTGACAGCATAGTATTGTGTACGTACGGTATGTTGGGATCTGTTTCTAAGTGCTCCTATTCTGTATTGACGCTTCTGATTTTCCTTTAAGGTATGTAACATTGTAGCTGGCCAGCGGTGTATCAAGAAGCTAACGGACAATCAGACATCGACTATGATAAAGGCCACAGCGAGATCTGCCCCAGATAGACAAGAGGAAATAAGCAGATTGGTTAGTTCTTTAATTTCAGTTTGGTGTGATACTACTCGCAGGTAACATTAATGCAAAATCTTCTTATGTGACCTGCCTAGTCTCTTCATTCCTTCCTTCTAGCCCTTTAATGTAATAGATTAAGAACTTTCTTTAACATGATTTATTTAAAATAGCTTCCAACAATACCATGAGTCCAGCAGTATGGGCTCTTGTGTTATAATCTTTACAATTGCTTCTAAGTAGGTATTGGAAATACTCAGGACAAATAGTTCAGTGTTTTGTTGTATTGGGCCATCAGGGCTTTTAAACAAATTTGTGAAATGGACTTGGTTTTAGTACCCAAATTCATGAGAGTAAGATTTTGTTCTAGGTGCATTTCTATTCCTTGATTCCTGTTGATATTTGAACACCATACTTTTTTTCATTATTATAGGACGCTTATATTTGTAGTGGTGCTAAATACTTTTAAAATCATGAGCTAGACTCTAAAGACTTGGGTCTTGACCATTGCCCTTTTTTTTCTTTTCTGTTAATAGTTTGAAGATATAGTAGCATCACTACTTAATTTTAATAGATACTGAAAACAAACTGGAGCAACTTGATTTGTCCAGAATCATACAAGGAATCTGTAACAGGGTAGAAGAATGATTCTAGGTCTCCTAAACCTCAGTCTTGTACTTGAGATGTTTGCTTTCTGTAGTAGACACTACATGTTTTCACCTGATAACACCAGTATCTTTTCTTGGTGCTGAATCCAGACACCCTAAATGTCATTGTTTTTTCTAACTTGAAATATTATAAAACTTGAACATTTTTAGTTGAATACTCTTATAAACAGATAGCTCTTATTTGAAACAGTCTGGGGTTTGAGCTGACAAGTTAGCCAAAATTTTTCAATTAAAATAAGTCTCCTCTGGAAAATACAGAAGACGTGAATGTGCCGTAATAAAGTGAATTAATTTGTTTAATCTTGGGTTTGCTTGTCTCTAAAGGAGAAGGCTTTTTGATCTATCCTGTGAGTAAACGAAATGCTTTTGAATGAGCATACTACAAATGAGCACTCGAGTAACTAAGGGAACAAAAAAAATCTCATCCAATGTATTTCATGGTATTAATTGTTTTCACTGGGGATAGGTTGATAGTGTCAAGCAGTTAAATCTGAGCTTTTTTTCAATGACAAGGGGAATTGCTGTATAACACTTCTGCAGCATTCCTGTTAGCCTTTTGTTTGTTATATGAATTATAATGAGATACTCCTGTAACATGGAAAAACTCTTCTTCTAGGTGAGAAGTGCAAATTATGATGCAGATCCGTTTGTTCAAGAGTTTCAGTTCAAGGTCCGTGATGAGATGGCCCATGTGACAGGGCGCGTGCTCCCAGCTCCAATGTTGCAGTATGGAGGACGGGTGAGAGTTTTGCATTTTGTTTCTATTTTGAAGAGTGATTTCCTGTGCATAGTGACTATTTTAAGTCAGTTCAGTTGCATTGTGCAATACAGGGATCAGAGTTTGAATGGTAAACTTCTTTTTGTTATCCTGAAACTGAAAATAGCATAGGCTTTGTTTTTTTCCAGTCACTTGAGTATCCATCACTTTTGTTTCCACAGAATCGAACAGTGGCAACCCCAAGCCATGGAGTATGGGACATGCGAGGGAAGCAGTTTCACACTGGTGTTGAGATCAAAATGTGGGCTATAGCTTGCTTTGCAACGCAAAGACAATGCAGAGAAGAAATACTGAAGTAAGGCATGTCACGGTTCAGGCTTTGGAATTTTCTCTTAATGAAGCCATCTTAGTGAAAACATGAATGTAGGACTTCTAATGAGTGTTTCACCTGATTTTAATCATCTAAGATGTTAGGGAGAGAATCCAAGCTGTTTTGCTTCCTTGCTGGAAGCTACAGTCAAAATGCTGTGCCTGGGTACACCATGGGCTTTTGGTCCTGTGACATTGCTGCTTTGTATATAGTTCCTTCTAGCATCTTGAATGAAGTACTAAAGGTGTCTAAACTCTTTTTTCCCATTCTGGCCTGTGGTGTTTCAAAGCTGTACAGCCTCCACGTAATGAACATTTTTTAAATGCTGCTTTAAAAGCTATTTGGAATTGTCTTCATTTGAGTAACACAGTTCTTCTGTCCCCTTCTGCTTTGGTGGTTGTGTGCTATTGCTACTGCAAAAATTCAGAAAAGCTTCTCATCTTTAGGGGTTTCACAGACCAGCTGCGCAAGATCTCCAAAGATGCAGGGATGCCGATCCAAGGCCAGCCCTGTTTCTGTAAATATGCCCAGGGTGCAGACAGTGTGGAGCCCATGTTTCGACACCTCAAGAACACCTATTCAGGGCTTCAGCTCATCATTGTCATCCTGCCAGGGAAAACACCGGTGTATGGTAAGGGAATATCTCTGTCTTTTACCTGTTTGGTCAAGTATTGTTCTGAGAAATTTGCTGCCCAGCATAAGTTAGGAAATTCTTCAGGACCATTCTTTAGACATTAGAAACCAATGTTTTGCATCTGAAGATAAAATGAATTGGAAGCAAGTCTGAGTATGCAGATAAGTTGGAAGTTATTTTGCAGAGTATGTACATTTAAATTATTGTGACTTAAGCTAATATCAAAATATAGCCATAATTTCAAATGGACTCAAGTTGTATCCTCATATTTGCTTCTCAGCGGAGGTGAAGCGTGTGGGAGATACACTGTTGGGAATGGCCACACAGTGTGTTCAAGTCAAGAATGTCATTAAAACATCTCCACAGACCCTATCAAATCTGTGCCTGAAGATTAATGTTAAACTAGGAGGAATCAACAACATCCTTGTACCTCATCAACGGTAAGGCTCTCCACGGAGACTGATTTGGGTTTTGTTTTAACAGACGTGATTACGTTTGCTACTTAGCACCTAGAATTTAAACATGGCTAAATTTTAAGGTGAAATATTCTTCTGGTAAAGGTATGTGATATTTGAGGTAGCATTAAATTTCTTCTAGCATGGGCTCTGAGCAGTTGTTGGCCCGTGAGTTACGTCTTAAGCCAAGGTTCTTTTCAAATGTTTGATCAGTATCAAAAATTTGAAGAGAAACTGCAGATCTAGAGATGTTGAAATATTAATATGATCAGAAGTTTTTGTGAATTTAAGAGCATACAACACATCACAGAATGTAACTGTTGGACATACCAATGTGCTGTTAATGAGGGTAGAAGAACACTGGAGGCGTCTTCTCTCACTGTAATAGTCTGAGTAATTCAGCTCACACTTGTTCATAGCTAGTCTCTAAGCTCTATTTGAATGTGTGCTCCAATTGCTTTGATGCCTTCAGTGAGAAGGTTTGAGAAGTCCAACCCATGTGTGCTCGTTTCTGGATCATTCTGGAGAAGCACAAGTCTCTCAGTCCTGAAGAGCAGAAATTCGGATTGACTCTAACCTTAACTAGAGCATACCTGTTCCTTGAGTGGAAATATGCATAATGCAAGGTAGCAAGCCAGAAAAACTTTTGGAGTGCAAGTCTCAAGAATTCTTTCCTGAAAGCTTGGAGTCCAGTGGTGTGTGGAAGAATATTTTAAAGGCACTGGGAGACCATCCTGCTCCTTAAATCCTGTAAGCCAGAATGTGTGCGCTACTGCATCCAGCCATTTGTTGCATGGCTAGCGTAATCATCCTGTAGAATGATAGTTTCTGTAAGAAGCCATCTGTACTGTTCACGTGTAGGTCTGTGGCTTTTCTCCACTAGAATCATGCCACAGTTAAATGGCAGTTTATTTTGGAATGACTGCTGTGGTGGTTTTGAAGCTCACATCTTAAGCACAAAGATTTCATTGTTTAGGTTTGGCCAGAGTACCTGATAAGAAGGCTTCTCTGTGCAGCTTAGCTGAAATATAAACAAAACCCCATATTGAGCAATAAGCTTGTGCCAACTGTTCATCTACAAGTGTGACTTAGCACTTTTTTCTTTTTGAAGACCTTCTGTGTTCCAGCAGCCAGTGATCTTTTTGGGAGCTGATGTCACTCACCCTCCTGCTGGAGATGGAAAGAAGCCTTCAATAGCTGCTGTAAGTTTTATTAAATTAGCATTGTTTTTTCATCTTAGGTAAATGTTAGAATAGTAAATGCAACTCATGGACTATGCCTATGTCAAATATATTTCAGGGCTTATGCCAGTTCTTTGTACACGTTCCCAATGTTATTAAAAATCATGTCTTTAAAAGAAAAACACTGCTTGATACTTAAGACTGTTTTCTTAGTTTTTAATTTTTAAATCAAGGTAAAATGGCAGTCATGTTAAATAATATATTTCTGCAAAAATATTCTAAAGGAAATAATGCAGCTTTGATGTTAGTTAATAACATTCATTACATTTTTCTCCCTTTAAAAATACAAAAAAGGCCTGTTTTGGCAGGAATGCTTTTGATGCTTCTTACCTTTTGTGTTGGTACAGTCCAGGAGATCAAGGTGGTGGTTGGATGCTTGGTCAGTCCCTTCCTATTTTGTCCCCTTGGTATTTTATTTGGCATTGACTGCAGTTATGGAAACTGTGTCCTTACTTAAAGTAACTAAGGCAAACTGAAGTGTTTCTCTATGTAAAAGGTGAGAAAACTTCAAAGAAAAAATGGCTGTGTCTGGATTATCAGAATATGCATTAGTGTGCTGTCAGCAGCAAGGGAGACCCCAATTCTGCAGATGCATTTCAGGGTGCTTGGAGCGCAAGTTTTATACCTCTTTTCAAAAGGTGTTAAACCTGCACCTACTACAAGTTACAGTTAAAAATGTTACTGTGGTTGTTGTTCTAACGTAAGCATCTTTTACTTGAAAATTGTTCTTCTTGGCTTTTCTGCTATTTTAATTTTTGGGGGGTATAGATTGATCTTGAAGTCTTTACTCATGTAATCTTCCCCTGAAGGTTGTAGGTAGTATGGATGCTCATCCAAGCCGGTACTGTGCCACGGTGAGAGTTCAGCGACCCCGGCAGGAAATCATCCAAGATCTAGCCTCCATGGTGAGAGAGCTTCTCATCCAGTTCTACAAGTCAACACGGTTCAAGCCCACACGTATCATCTTCTATAGGGACGGCGTCTCTGAAGGACAGTTTCGACAGGTTGGTTCATTTGTGGGTTTCTTGAAGGACTGTGTTGCTACATCATAACTCCAGTTGTCATATTTGAATAGCTGTGCTGTTTGAGTTGCCTACATTTGCACCAAGATACCACAAAATAATTGAGACGTTTAAGGAGATAATTTCTTAAGCATGTTGGGTAAGAAAAGTGGCAACTTCTTTACTGTCTGGGAAGGAGAGGTCTTAGAACTTGGGAAACACTGTATTTCTAAGTACTTCCTAAGATTACTAACTGTGTGCCAAAGTTGCACTAAGCGTTAACTACAAACTGTTTATTAGGTATTGCATGTAGAATACAATGGAAGGAAAACATAAACTACTCTGTTCTTGTGCTTGTAGGTTTTGTATTACGAACTGCTAGCCATTAGAGAAGCCTGCATCAGTTTGGAGAAAGATTACCAGCCTGGAATAACCTATATTGTGGTGCAGAAGCGACATCATACACGATTGTTCTGTGCTGACAGAACAGAAAGGGTAATCACTGCCCTCTCTCATAGTAGCCTTATGTGAAAAGCTTGATGTCAAGCACTTATGCTGTTGGAGAAAATATTAACATGGGCTTCTCTGTCAATTATCTTTGCATTCAGGGAAGATGTTGAGTTGATAAGCATAAAATGTGGCCCCAAATTGAAAAATCATTGACCTTGACTATGTTGTTAAAAAAAAAAAGTAGTCCATTAGTCTTTGTCAATGAACTAGAACTATAGCTAACATTCATGTAACTAACTAGGACTAGGTCTACAGCAATTGTAGTAGAAGAAAATAAAACATGATGGAACCCTGAACTTTTCTGTTCTTCTGAGTGAGTCGATCCAAACTCAAGCTGACACTTCTAAATACAAATGTATGTGCAGCTTTTCTGTCTTTCTGAGATTGACAGTTCTGAAGTGCTGTAGGTGCAATGTTCTGCATTGAGATGGTAGAGCCATACAGCATCCTTGTCAAATATCCTAGTGCATTCCAAACAGTAACTGAGGCAGTTCATTCACTGAAACCTTGCATGTGTTGAATAGAAACTTGTATTTTTAATTACAGTTGAGATGTATAAACAGTTCTTAGCTGCACTTTTAACAAAACCTTTTCTCTAGGTTGGACGAAGTGGCAATATTCCAGCTGGAACAACTGTGGATACAGACATTACACATCCATATGAGTTTGATTTTTACCTCTGTAGCCATGCTGGAATACAGGTATGATTGTTTCTTTGTAAGTAAATGTGAATTTAGAACATGTTATTTTTCTCCCTTTTGTGACAGTTGTGTTTACAGTTTATAGTTATAGTTACAGTTATAGTTCACAGTTATTTAGTAGGGAAATGTCATTTAGCTCAGTTTTATGAGGTATCACAGTATTGTGGGACTAACAGTATTATTTGCTTAAGAGGTGGTCTCTGCTACACCTTTAAAACTTGCATTGATGGTAAGTGATGCTTTCCTCAGTTTATTTTAAAGAGGTCACTTTATTTTGTACCTTTGTTATTTCTGAAGATAAAACTTCTACTTTTATTGTGTATAGCCACAATGAAATTAATGTTGAATCAAGTTTTCAAATGTAAACAGTTTGAAGGACTGAAGGCAATGTTTGATTATTTGCTGACTAAGTGCAGACTAGTGAATTGCAGGCTATGGAAATTAAATCCAACAATGTGGTGTTATTGCCAGCAATACAGTGGAGAGTCAACTTAATGCCAAAAATTGTATCAGGATATTGTTTAAATATGGAAAAAAATTAACTCTTCAAATTTTTATGTCAGTCTGACCGCATCGTCATAAGTTTTGTTTAGGTTTGGTGGGCATGTTTTCTTTTCAAGTTTTGAATCATTGCCATGTTTTGTATTAAGGAGTTCAAAACTTCTACTGCTTTTCTCCACTTAGATGTATATCTTCATGCTAGGTCTGGGCAAGCTAGTTTTTGGCCTCTTGGAAAAAAATAGTATCAATATAAGTTGAAGCAGAAATGCCAGATGTAGTTGCAGCTCATTGTTTTTAATATAGCAAGCCACAATAAATTGCTACCTTTTTATATATATGTAAATATATTTTTAAAAAGAGAGACTTCTAGCCTGGTTAAAATACAACTATTAACCTAATTCAGTTACACTGTAAGTTTTAACTCTAGTGCCTCACACCTTTTGTGGGGGGAGGCAGGAGGGAAGAGGAGTGTTCACTCCAAAAGAGTGTCTTTCAGAGCAAGTGCAAGTCAATCATTTAATAGAGAACTTTTAAGAGTTCCTAAGAACTGTACTCAGTATTCAGTACAGGTTAATGAGCTATAAGGAAACGTTGAAGTACTGATGGTGAACGCATGTATCTGGACAGAACCTTGACAGGAGTGACATGTAAAAATTTGATTCAGCATAATGCCAAAGAGCAATGCAACTCTTGAACCTGTAGGAAAGATGACATTGTGTAGAAGTAAGGAAGTGTGTGGTTTTGGGTAGAACTCAATAGGTAACTTCTGAAATACTGAGCTGTTTCTCGTGTTCATACTTTAAATTAGGGTGCTAAGGAATTGGAAAGAGTTAAAAGCAGCAGTTATTTCTCTGGGAAATGTGTCTTGGTGAGAAACAGTTTTAACTGAAGGTAGTTAAGAGGTAGCGTAATCATGGTTTAGTCATGTTGGGAGCAGGTTTTGATCGTTGAGGCTTATCTAGAAGGCATGTGGGGTTTTTTTGCAAGCAAGAATAATTAGAGTAGCATAATCATGTGAATGTTAGACTCCTATTCATCTTTGAACACAGTTAGGGCTGACATAAGACTGAATTTTCTTTGGCTGCTGTTACATAGGAGTTCAGACTAGATAGTCTGGCCCTTTCTGAACTTAAAAATCTGACTTGATTGTATGGAAAAGCCAGATAAGTGAATTCATGTTCCCTTCTTCTTAGGGTACCAGCCGTCCCTCACACTATCATGTTTTGTGGGATGATAACTGTTTTACTGCAGATGAACTTCAGCTGCTGACTTACCAGCTCTGCCACACATATGTGCGCTGTACACGATCGGTTTCTATACCTGCACCAGCGTATTATGCTCATCTGGTAGCATTCAGAGCACGATACCATCTCGTGGACAAAGAACATGACAGGTAAATGAAAATGTGTGCTTAAGTTTTTGTCCCTATTGGTCTTTGCTCCATTGTTGGGCATAAAGCCATCTGACTATAGATAATTACTGCTCATTTTGCAGTTAATTTTTGTTACCTCTGGGAGTAGTCTTAAGATAATCATTCTTGACAGCTGCTGCTCAGTGTCAGACAGGAGTGGGTTGGTGGATTCTACTGAATAACACTCAGATTAAAAGAATTCAGTTTAGTTTAATAAAGTATTCTATTATTACTTTGACATGGTCTGAGGGAATCAAGCCACACATTTAGGTTTTTGCTCTAGAATTAGAGTAGTCATGAATCAAGCAAAATGTTAAGTGCCTTCCACTTACCTAACTCTGCTTTGTACGTCAGAAGTATTTTATAACCATCAAGCCATCAATATATTTGTAACAGGCTTATTTTTAGATGAACAAGCTGAGTAGCTAAGGTAAAGAGATTTGTCAAAAGCCTTGAGGTTGCTGATGAATAGACAAGTAGATTTTTCTCAGTATCCTGATTTTTCTCAGTATTACTATTGCCATGTTGCTCTCCTCAACGTTGAAGAGATGTCAGGGTGGCTTTTTGATCCAAATTAATATGATTTACAGCCCTGCTTGTCGTCGTCTTGTTTTCTTGCAGTGCTGAAGGAAGCCATGTTTCAGGACAAAGCAATGGGAGAGATCCACAGGCCCTTGCGAAGGCTGTACAAATTCACCAAGACACCTTACGCACGATGTACTTCGCTTAAGTCAATAAAATGGGAGCATACTCACTGAAAGGAAGAACTGAAAAATTAAGCCACATACAATGTATGTTTTCAGTGGGGTTGGTTTATGGGGTGTGCCTCCGATCATGCTGAAGTTGACACTGTGCAGGGGCGAGAGGCTAACCCTTAAATTGACACAAGGAAGATTGTTTACTTCATCGAGGAACACAGCACTATTATGCAATACGAAACCAGCCAACCGCTTTTTTGGCGCAGAAGCACCGCCATCTTTTTTTTTTTTAATTTCTCGTAGTTTAACCCTCTTATGCCTTTACCTCAAGTTGCTCGGCAGCACAACTATCTTTGCAAAAAAAAAAAAAAAGTTAAAAAATTGATGGTGTAATTTCAAAAAAAAAAAGCAAACCACCTTTATAGGAACAATCACAATGATTGTTTGGGGAGGGAAGTGTGCAAAAAAAAATTTAAGTTTTTTACCCCACTGCATTGACGAATCTTTCTCTCAATATTGCCATCAAGCATTCGAATGTGAACATATCCAAGTACATTTGAATGTACAGCACTAGCTAGAAAAAAATTGAGGAAGGGGAAGATGTTTTGCACACTAATCCAGTAATTTGAACATAATTTAGCCAACTGCTGCCTTTGTGTCTTTCTTCACAGCTTTGGAGTTCTCGGCTCCAATAGTTCCCTTTTAAAAAGCAAAGAAGCTAGTGGTATTACGTGCAGGCAGTAGTGATCCAAACTCTTCTTGCTCCCTGGTGAATTTACTAAAGCTGCTGTTTTACCTAGTCCAAAAGTTTCAATTATTTTCTATCTGGCAAGTCAAATATGTTGAAGCTTCACATGAGATCAGATGTCCCAAGTTTTATGGGATTACATATAGTAAACACCAGAACTGAAACTTTAGAGCTAAGGTCTTTTTGGAAAAACGAAAAATGCTAGTTTACTTGCTGCCTCTCACACCTTAATGTGATTTCATATGTATGTGTTTTTTGAAGTTTAGCTTCCTTTTGTTTCTTTTATATTTATTAGAGTAATAATAATGCTTTAATTTAATTATTACAGAACATATGGTCAACATCAACTTTTATTTTTTAGAAATGTAACCATGTTTATTTTTTAAAAACTGACAACTTGTTTTGCTATCTTTTAGTGCAATAAGCGTTCTAAAGAAAAACTGTGTCCATTGAGCTGTACTAAAGCAGTGTTTGTACCACTAACTGTGGAAGAATGGACACCTCCATGATTTTAAAAGGACAAAGTAAAAGCCTTAATTTTGAAAGGAAAGTTTTATAGTCAGAAGGAATCTTGAATTTTCCTTTTTTAAATCAAAAAATAGCAAAACTGCTTCTAGAATTCTGCAAGCTTTACGTGTCACTGCAGTGTTTTGATTTAACAAAGGAATTGGCCGTATTTTTGGCTTTGAAATGTGGAGGATATTTGAATTAAATGGAAGGGGTTTTTTATTAAGATCTAAGTTTTTACATGCTTAGTTAAATCTATTTGACATCAGTAAAATGTCTGGAATTAAAAGTTTTTAGGCTTTTTTCCTCTTTGATAATGACTTTCCTTTTAAAATTAAGTTATTGGTAACTTCATTTCACTTTGCAAATAAAGAGGGCTGGGATAGTTCTAACATGTTAAATCACTGAAATGTGAAACAAATTAATGGGACTCTTTCATTCCACTTTAAAGGTAAGACAATATTTAAGATGTCAGAGACGAGCATTTATTCAATGAGGGGACTGGGGAGTTTTGCACTTTGTAAACTCGTGAACTGCATTTTTGACTGTTTTTATTTGCACTGGTTCATAGTATATATACTGCAGATCGTTTGTATGGGCATTGCTGTTATCCCAGCCCTTCTGAACTCCACCTGCTCTCCACATGAAAACCAGTGGGTTGATATAAGTAGCTTATCTCCTGTCATTCTCATGAAATCCGCTGTTTGCCAATATACTGTATTTTGAGCCTAAAATCTGAGCCCGTTTTGCTTCAACAGACGTGAATCTCCCCCATTTTTTCTGCCAGAAAACAGAGTACTGTATTTTGTGCATTTGTATATTGTATTGAAATGTATGTAGTGCTGTTCACAACACTGTCTCAAAGAGCTTTACTAAACCGTTAGTGTATATACATATTTTATCTCCCAATATCAAGGAAGATAATGTAAAAAGACTAACTTTGCAAAGCTAAAATTGCACTGGAAATAGTCGTGACGGTGGGCAGTTGGCTGGTGGCTTGGGGGTCCCCGGAGAGGAGGTGGAAGGGTGGTGGAGGGAGACTCGGCAGACCCTGACGTGTCTGAGAGTCTCTGGGGTCCTGGGAGCTGCACGCCTTCGCCAGCTGCACCCGCGGAGCCGGGACTGGCCCAGCCACGCTCTTTGACTTCTTAATGCACTTACCTTTCAGCGCCTTCAGATAAACCTGCTGCAGGGAGGTTGGTGTAACAAAATAATTTGAGCAAGATGGTTTCCGAATAAGTCTCTCAAATGTTTCTCTTCGTCTGTGACCTGACAGTTTTCTCTTAGAAGCATTCTAGCTAGCAGTTCTGTTTATAAAAGGTTCAGGTTAGGCTTTTTACAGAAAATTGTTTTAAAACAGAGAATTTTTTTTAAAAAAACTATTTTACAAAGACTTGTGGATTTCTGGCATTTCGATGAAAATTCCTTTTTAAAAAGTCTTTTAATGCTCCTTTCAAAGACGCTGTATGCTTCTCATCCTGCCTGCGCTCAGTGACTATGATTTGAGAAGCTTTGTTGCTTGCTACTTTCACCAAAAAAAAAAAAATTAAAAGAAACTTCATTGGGAAAGTGAGTTAAATTACTTGTTGAGCTAGCATTTTACCTGGTTTTCATGTGAAGAGTATTTGGACGTTTTAATCTCTGTTCTTGGTTTTGCAAATATCTACGTAAAGTGCCGATACTTATTTGTATTACGATATCAAGTTACTGGCGTTGTGAGGGCCACACATTTATGATGCTGTAGCTGCTATATTTATTTAAATGGAGATGGACAATTACTGCACTAAGGAATGAGGAGATAAGCAAGGAATCAAGGTTAGTTAGATATCTTGTTTTTTTCAAAAGAGAATTAATGGTGTGAAATATCAAGTGTAACAAAGGGTGCTGTCATTTTAACTGAGATTAAATAGCCAGATATTCCTCCTTTGTTTAAAAACATATATATTTTGATGTTTGCAGTTTGGGGGTGGGGGGTCGGGATAAATGGTACCTCATCTGTGGTGGCAGTTTCCAGTATATTTTCAGAGTATATGGATTTCTTTTATTTTTGTACCTGCTCTCCTTTAAAAAGAAAAAAAAATCTCAAATTTTATGTGCTGTTTGGGGAAATCTTGAGTGGCATACCAGATCCCCCTCTCTTGCTGGGAGCTGTCTGTATATAGTCCAAAGAGGGACATGGGCAAAGGCTGACAGTTCTACTTTGCAGACATACTGGCCTCGTTTTTATGCCTACCTAGAAAAACGGTTCCCGTCTCCTAAGACACTGTACCAGTTTAACTGCACGGAGACCTCACTTGTACTTAACAAGTGCCACTAATTGCTTCCGTGGTGGGAGCACGCACAAGGGCCCCCGGGCTGGACTGGGGAAGGAGCAGCCTTAGTGTATCGGCTGTACAGACCTGCAGCTGCAGCGCTGGTGCTGTGCCAACAGCGGGAACCGCTCCCCGGGGCTGGCGGCAGTGCTTCTCGTAACTTTTTTTCTAGCAGAAAGCCTTGCCGAAACCTGCGATCTGGTGACTAGTAGATCCAGATTTGGAGACAAGTAGAGCGTTTTGTAGTTGAGGTGTTCAACTCGCGACATCTGCTAACAGAATGACTGACTCCACTGTAAGTAGCTTTTTTCCTTTGTAGGGCACTTCAGCTGTGGCCATTTTACTCAGGATTGCTGTGTTACTGTTCAGTGTGTAATCTGGTTAAATGCATCCAAAAGTTATTTTTATAGGGTTCATTCTGGCATCCTTTTGGAAGTTTGTTTGGCCACAGAAATGGTTTTCAGGAGTAAAATGGGTTTCTGAAAGTTGTCAGTCAAATTATTTCAAGATGCTATTGGTCCTAAACTGTTTTCACTTCTTCATGTGCAAATTTTTGTCCTATAAAATGCTCAACATAAGATATCAGATAGTCATCTTCTGTACAAATTCCAGCTATGAATACTAGTTTTCTACTAGTCTTGAAGTCCGCTCTGGTGAAATTCCAAGCTCAGCCTACACTTAAAAAAGCTTGAGGCCTTTTTTTAATACTTTCTTCATATCTTGTCCTCTTTTGGTATTTTCCCCGTTTTGTGAACTGAGGGTTTAGAACCTTACTCGAAGCACTTTTATAACCAAGGAATCAAAAGCTCAGATTATGTACATTGAAACTAAATTCAGTTTTTGGAGATCGTTATTTCTAAATGGCCATCTTAGTCTCTGGTCACACCAGGCAGATACTCTGTCCCTTTCAGTGCTGTGGAGTTTTGTGGCTGCTACTGGCAGGTTGATTGCATCTAGTGAAAAAATCCGTAGGGATGTCAAAGGGAAAGATTGCTGTCTGTCTTTTCTACCCAAAGATGGTACTTTAGATTGATACTGGGTGTTAGGATATCATTTTTGTTTCGGCACGTTTAAATAAAACCTCACTTTAGCCAGTTCACTCATCGTTTTTTTGTAAACCTGAAAAGATAATGGTTAGAGCTTGAGCTAATTGATGCTTTCTGCTAGTAGAAGATTTTGTACTTTCTGTAGTTGAGGTATGAACGAGATGGGTACAGGATGCTACATTTTACCTCCCTAGCAGAGTCTCAAGAATCCCGATCCCTATAACACTAAAACAAAACCAAATTGTTGTCCCTGAGTAGGCAAAGGTGCATATGGAGGGGAAGGAATTGCAAGGGAGAGGCTTGCGAAGGAAAATACCGAAGCATCAGTTTTATAGAAACAAGGGTGTTGATGGAGAGACTCCATCCACTTTCCATCCCACGTGCCCTGGCCTTTTCAAATCTTGTCTGAGGTACCCCCTCACCTAACACGGGTAGTTAACATAGGGTCCTTTTAAAACAAATCAGTTCCACTGTTTAAAACTTGGAGTGATCTTATTTTTTTTAAGCAAGACAGTCCTCAGAAAGTGCCTTTTTAGAAGATGGTGCTGTAGATTTTTATTTTCCAGTTGTACATGGCTGAAAATTTAAGATAAATTATTGAAAATGCCAAGTGTTTGATGGTATCTTTCAGGTACTTTCAAGCATCAGCTTCTCTGAGTCAGGACCAAGAATAACCAGGAAGGTGTTTTCATTCGGAGGGAGAGGCATTGAGGAGCGATCACCAAATTCAGCTGGCAGGCTAGAATCGGTTTTGATTTAGTCAATGCAATTTACCTCTTCACATTGAGGGGGTGGGGGGGTGGGGGTGGGGGGGTGTAGAAGCAACAGCATGGGACTCTTGGGGCGATGTAGTTAGTGCTGAAAGGGAATCCATAGCTATTGAAGGATGTCGTCTCTTAGATGTAGCAGGCTCCCAAAGATGAAGTAGACAAACTGAAAGCTGTCTGAAGACTTATGAGATGGTCAGTCCTGCTGTGAGCAGACCTCACGTGGCTTATGTGTTTAAAGGGGTGATGTGCATGTATCAGTGGGACTTGTAATTCCTAGCTGGGAGTTTTGATACTCTGGATGGGGAGCAGCTTGGTGGGGTGGGGGATGCTGCCCCACTCAGATGGTTGAAGAGGGTGTGGGTCCATAGTGAGTTTGGTGAGCATTCCTCCGGTCAGGAAAAGCTGTAGACTAGACTATTAAACACTGCACCTCAGTAACCTTGTAATGCTGCATAAAGTAATAATAATAGCAAAGTTCTGCTTTGATTACACTGTAATGTGCTTGCACATGCCTGCAAAAAATACACTTAACTTTCATTTTTGTAATGGTCTTAATAGCAGTTATCAGACTTTTTTCTTTTATGACGAACCTTGTCCTTTATTGTGGTGTTTCCATATATTTATTGGTAATCTGTGTGCAGCTCATAGGTCTGTGTGTGTCTGGTCCGTATGTTGCTTTTGACGCTTATTTTTAGGTGGGAGAAGTTTCTGAATGTTCTGTTTTTCTTCTCCAAAGTCAGCTTAACTAGTCGTGTTTGAGAGGAGACTGAATGAAACAGCTTGATAGACAGACTACTTTAATTGGTACCTTATTTCTTTTAAAATTAAAATTACTTTGTGTTCGTTTTATTACTGTTCATACTGTATTGGGCATTTAAGATGTAGAATAACTTGATGTCAGTCAGGATATTTTTGAGTATCAGGAGCTTAAGCGCAAAACTCCCACTTTAATTGCAAGTGGTATCTTTGCAGTAATATGTTCGTGTCTGGACTTTTTCTAGGAATAAGCAGAGCTTTTTGACATCTATTAATTTGGACACGATCAACGAAATATTTAGGGTACACAGTCCCAGCGTGGGGCAGTGACCCTTGTTTGGAGTTGCCCACACCTCTTTGTTGAAAGGGATGCTGCCAGATGAATGCGCAATATAGCACTCCCGCTTATGCTACCCACAGAGACTATGAATCAAGTACCTTTTTGCTGTGTAGATTTCTTCTGATTCAATTTAGAGAAATGAACTGATGTTTCTTGTAGTTTGTTACCAACTTTCTTGTCTTATTACAGCACCCAATGCCACTTTGTTGGTATTTAAGCTTGCAATGATGATAAATTATTTTATATTCCAAATTTCTTAACGTTGTTAGGCTAGGATTTAGAAAGCATTTTTTCAGTCTAAATTCTGAGCCAAAACTGTGTCTTCTATCCCTTTTAGTAGTAGGCATTTTTATCTTTTAGACTAAAATGGGCCAAAAATCTTGCACCATCAGCTTGTTTGCAGCAATACTCTCCATCTCTTCCCTTGCTTATCAACCAGTTTATTTTCTATCTACATTTAGCTAATACTGAAGCTGTTGAAATTTAGAAAGAAGTTGCTGTCTCTTCTTTCTATCAAAAGAAATGAAATGGACTTACATCTGACGATGCAGGTTTGTGTTGGGCACAGATCTCTTCCTAGAAGTCTTGCCTTGGTGATGATGAACTGTAGCACACATGGGTTTAATTACAGTAGAAATGTTCTGTATGTTTCTGTTGCATTCATTGGAGGGTGCATGATGTTTTAAAGTATCCAATTTAAATACAAGCTAACAAACCGCTGAAGATGTAGACACTATTAAAATACTTCAAATTAAAAAAAAAACAAACAACAAAAACAAAACAAACAAAAAACCAAACAACAAACAATACCAAAAAAAACAACAACCTAGTGCACATGGATAGTTTTAATTCATCCTCCTTCCTGGCAAAGTTTGAGACTGAGGATTTGCTGTAATTGATGCTACTCATAGTAAATCGTGCTGGGATTAATCCTAAAACTGAACTGACTTAGCTATATGTTTTATGAAGAGGAGAAGTGGTAGTGGTGACTGTGCTATTAAGCCAACAGAAAGCTCTAAAAAATGCAAGGAGGAAACTTGTCTTCATATTGAAAAAACTGAATATACTGAAAAAAACTCATGCTGCTAGAGCCTTGTGAACCTGTATATTTGCATCCACAGTTTACCCAAAAAGACCCCACAGGACTACTTCAAAAACTAACACATGAGGGGAAAAGCATTTTCCCGTATTTTTTAAGAGTGCCTGTTCACCTCCTAAAAGGACTGTGCTGAGATGCAGGTGGGTGGCAGTGCCTGTAACAGCTGTATAGTTAAACTGTGTTTTGTATCTAAACGTTGAAGCTACCTTACTTGGTCGAAACAGATAAAAGTTCCAGTAGATCGGTGCTATTAGAAACAACGGAGCCAAGGGGTTTTGTGAGCAATATCTGACCCCTCCATAAAACATAGATGCTCTGATAGATTTCTGGTTGCAGTTTTCACGCAGTTCACACTGAAGCGTGCCTGGCTACCAAGAAAAACAGCAGCAGGCAGTTGTAGAGTTTATTTTGCTGTAGCACTACAGTTGCTCTGCTCTTAGCTCTTACCTACCTCCCTGTTCCCTTACGCAGGATCGTTCTCCCTCCGCTGCCTATATAGAGTTAGCTGCGTTGAGGATGCTGTAGCCGTGTGGAAGGTAAATCAGCTGTGGATGTGGGGGGCAGTGGTAGTGCGATGGTGATGAAAGCAACTGCCTGTAGAAATAAAGGACTGGGTAGGAGTTGGGTGGATGTCAGGTAAGCTGTGGTCAGCTCAAGCCCTTCAGGGAGATTGATGGGAACGTCAAACATTAGCTTATGTGTCCTGAACGGTTTGTGTCAGACTTGAACTCGCTGAGAGCAAGCATGTGCCTTTTTCTGATCAAGAACAGAGGTGGAAGAACTTGTGTTTGCATTGGTAGGATGGTTAGTGTTTTTCTTGAACTGTTTTTAAAGCTTGAAGTCCTTGGTCAGAATGGAGTTGGTTTTGCGTTGAATTACTTAATCAAAGTGAGCCCTGAATTATTTGTGAATTAGAACTACCCAGAGAGGAGAAGCTTTTAAAATAAGTGGTTTCTGGAAAGTAATGTCATCAAATAAACATAATTCCTGGTAGACTTGCAATTTTTAAAATAAAATTTAACCTTGATATGTTTCTCTATCTAATGAGAATCATTAATTCTGCCTTTATTTGAATGTTGCCTGTCCAGTAATGTCTTCACTCTTTACTGTGCTCCTACAGCTTTCCATACACTCCATTGCTTCTTCCCCCCACCCCCGTTTGGTGGCTGTAAGGACATGAAGAATGTTGTCCAGTGAATGTCAGGGAGCAGTGCAGAGGTCTGATTAAGTGGGAACGTGGAGGTGAGGATTAAATATCACAGATAATTCTTCAAGAACCAGTTTGCCAGCAGCTGAGGGTAGTGATGTCTACGTAGAAAATTGTATGGTCTCTTGGGTATGGAAAGAGTTAGCAAAGTGGTACGAGGGGAGAAAAGATACCCCATCCTCTGGTATCGAGGTACTAGTAGAGGGAAGGCTGTTGTAGACTGTGTGCTGTGCAGAAGTAAGCACCTGTGTCCTTAGATGCTACTTTGGGCTTAAAGCTGCTAAAAAGGCGGATTTTCAGACCAAAATGGAAGAGCTTTTCAAATAGGTTATATTTTATGCAGTTTTGAGATACTGATGAGTTATCCAGCCAGGAACTCTGGTATCAATACTGGCTCTGAAATGGGTTCCCTCTCTGACCTCGGGTAAACAATTCTGCCTCATTTTTCACCCTATCTAGAAAATATTCATAATGATTCACATCGCCTTACGAGAGCTAGCTATTAGCTGTTCTGAGGATGAATCATGTTGTGGAAGTGCTAACTTCTTGATACAAACCTGTGCACCTTCTTGCAAGTTTGCATCTGCAATTCATACGGTTCTGTTTGGAGTCCGTCTCGGAAGTGAGCCTGTGCTCTTTACTTCTCATCGCAGCTCTACCCGAGGAAGGCCATTGGGATTAGTCCCATGATGTTTACCTGTTGCTTTCTTTTAAGGTAATCCACTTGTTGTAAAACAGACTGTCAGAGGGCAAGTTTATTTAAATGAAAGGGCTTTTTTTTCATTGCAGAGAATTATATAGGTCTTTCAAACACATTTGGCAGTTGGAAAATTAATACCTACTGTAATACTATCTAGCAACACAGAAAAATATGACTATATGTTGAGTTTAGGGCTGTGCTAGCCCATAAATCACAGGTCCACAACCCACTTAAGTACAGGTGTGCAAAAATTAGCTATTAAAATAGTTACTAATAAACTTTCATTATGCTTACACTTGCAAATCTCTTGAATATATTCAAAACCAGTTTCTTTGATAGAAAATCCATGTCTTGCCGGTTAGTGTTCACTCAGACATAATAGCAAAGTAATACCCGCTGGAGCAATGCTAGATTTAAAGGACCTTTTGAAGTTTTTGAACCTGATGGTGTGCCAGCAAAGTGGAAACTTGAGTAGTGCTCTTTAACTGATGAGGAAAATTGAATGCCAAAAAAACTCAGTGAGAGGAAGACTGCTAGAGATGAAGTTTGTCTTCTGACTTCTGGCAACTTTGCAGTGAAGAATGGCTTCTTTTGGGTACTCAGTTTTGTACATCACTTTCCTCCTGTGGCTATAGTTTTTAGTTTTCTTTGGACTTGGATTTCTATTCTTCAGCGAAATGTTCTCATTTCTGCAGTTTTCAGTGTTGAATCTAGCCTTGAGACAACTTAATGTTGTTTTCCTGTAGGAAAAACCTGCTTCTAGAATGTTGCATTTTGTGTCTGTTTTGCAGGCAGTTTTGAAAAGCTAACCTCAGCACAGCAATAGAGTTGACAGAACGAGGTTTTGATCTCAAATGTTGATTTTACAGGCTCGTTGCCCAGCCCCTACTGCCATGACCAGCGACACTGGTGTACAGATCCTGCGTTTCACAGGTTAGGAGACACACTTTGGGCTCACAGGGTACAGATCCTCCTGTCTGTTACGTTCTTGTTTCTTCCCTTGGTCTAAGCAGTTAAGCTTCCCCAGGTCACCTCTTGGTGGATAAATAGTGTTGTTGCTTGTCGTGGGGAAAAACTAGGCTGTTTACGTGGTCTGGAGGTGTCTGATCATAGATAAGAACATTGTCTATCAGCCGGTTATTACTTTAAAGCTTTTACAGTAATTGGTAGCATTCGGTTATGAGCCAATATGGGTATTAAAAGTATCTTCAGGAGAAGGTGGCTCAGGTGGCATAGTGTGTGCCATAAACATTGCTAGTGATCCGAGCTGTATTTGTTTAGGAGACCGCTGGAAGCAATGTTGTGCATATAAATTTTGCGTATTTAATACCGTATGTTTAAATTAAAAAAATAAATTGTGCTGTTTGGGCTTTCTTTTCAGAATAAAATTCTAATAAACCAGTCTGGCGGATTGAGATTCCCTTCCATGTGTATGTCTTGCTCTTTCTCTTATGCTGGTAACTGCTCCTCTCTCGTTTTGGTGTTACCATTGCTTGAGCAGGAACTTGAATGTGTTCCCACCGTGAAGGTACTAGGGGTTTTCAAAGCAAAAGGGAATTGTTTCAAGAATAAAGTAGAGCTGTGACTTGAGATGTTGCACAAATAGATTGTAGATGGATGGCAAACAAACTGGTAAAAAGCCTTTATTTTTACTTAACCATCTTGACCATGTGTGCCTATTTGTATTGCGGATGTGGGCTGCAACCATGTGGGGTGGGAGGGAAACCATGTGTCGGTGTGTTTTGAGATGTACTTGCTAAGCAGAAGCGGTGTCTCTGCCCGTTCTCCCTTTCCAGACAAATTGTTCTTGCCAAAATTTTCTACCTGTTGCAAGAGTTGCTTTCTTTCCAGCACAGTAAAATGTCAACTTCTTTCACTGTTCCTTCCCTCTCGTAGGCATCTGTAACCTCTGTACGACTGTGTATAGTACACACAACAGTCATCAGATCTCTACTGGCTTTAGATACCATCAAGCTGGATGTATTGTAAACGAACCGTATTCATTTGAAAAATAAATTTTTTTGAAATGCATGTGTGATGCTTTTTTTTTTTTGTAATGCTTGCATCATTTTAACTTAGTCCCACTCCCACAGAAGTGGATGGAGACGGAGGTGTTGATCCGAGCCATGGGGGCACCTGGGGAGGGATGCACCAGGCAGGGAGGGCTCCTGCACCTTTGCCAGGGAATGATTTCGGCCTTTTCCCTTTGCTCCACCTGCTTGGCTTTATTCCTTTTTTTTTTTTTTTTTTTTTTGGAGATTTTTAGTAATGCCACCACCACCTGCCTTTGCTGTCGCTCTGCACCAGCCTGCGCTCTCCCCTCCCCTCCAAACTGCGATAAGGAGACAAGCCGGCCCGGTCACCCACTCGTGGGGGTGTCCACGGGGGGGTGGTCGGGTTGGGGTGGGGTTGGGAGGGGGTGCAGGGGGAGGGAGAGCCCCGCCCCCCCCCCCCCCTCCGCCGCCTCGCAACGGGCCCGCGCGTGCCTGGCAACCGGCCCGGCGGTGGGAACCGGCCCCGAGGCGGTGAGAGGAACGGGAACGGGAACGGGAACGGGAGGGAGCAGGACCGGGACCCGGTCGGGGAGGGTCTGTGCCCCGAGGGAGCAGCAGGGCCCTGGCCCGGAGGAGCTGGGACACCCCGGCCGCTCCGAGCCGGGGGCTGAGCCCCTTCCCTGTGAGTGTGCGTCCCCCCCCCCCCCCGTTCCCTTTCCACCCGGGGGGGGGTGTCGGGAATTCTCCGTGGCTCTGCAGCCCCAAGTCCGGCCTGCGGGCCTGCCTTCCCTCGAGGAGTTCCCCGGCTTCTCTTCTCTTTGGCGCAGGCGGCTGCGCTCCAGGAGCTCTGTCCCCGAGAGGGCTGGGGGGGCCGGCGGGGGGGTACCTGGTCTGTCTGCCCCAGACCTCCGCCCGACCGGGGGGTTTTGGGGAGCCACGGTCTGCTCAGGAGCTGCTCTGGTCCTGTTGAGCGGTCTCTGCGATTCCCGCCGGTTTTGCGGGGATGTGCTTGGGTAGCAAGGAAGATGGCTGGAAACTATACTGTTCCAGCAAAGCCTTCGAGTTCCCCGGGATGGCAACCCTGGGCTGAGCCTGTGCAGCTGTAACAAAAGCAGAATCAGTAATGTAATCAGCTGTTTTGTCCAGGCTCAATAAATACCACGTGGGAGACGGTGCTGTGAGCAGCTCCTTGTCTCTCTGCAAACAGCATCGTTCTCCAGGGACAGACAGGCGGACAGGGTTTTCCGATCGCCTGCCCTTCCCCGGCTGCGCCGACATGTGTGCCTGCATTAGGTGAGATGCCAGATTAGAGCTTGCTGCTGCCTTCGTCTTGAAGAGCTTTCCAGTTTGTGGATGCATCTCCATTTCTAGTGTATTTCCACAAATAAACACAAAAATCTTCCGCTCCCTTTTAGTCACCTGTTTAGCGAGATGACCACACTGAGTGTAAAGCCAGGACAGCGGTTCACCTTGCCGGACTGGCACACCAACTCCTATCTTATCTCAGCTGACGCTGAACGCCAGCGTTCTGCTTCCCACCAAGTCCGGCAGGAAGCCCGAGCTCTCTGCAACGAAACCAACAACCAGGTGGGCCTTCTGGCAGCTTGGCTGCTCCTGGGTTTGTCAGAATAGCGGGCTGAGGAGTATGGGACAGTGTCTAGATCTGGCTGTACGCACAAGGGAATAGGAAAAGGCTTTACCTTTACAGAACCTGCTAAGTATGTGCATTTACTTCCTCTAAACCCATGTGCGATGATGCGTGCGTACTGTCATGAAATCCCTGGGTGTGATTCTTGTGTCTGTTGCAACTTGAATTGTTTTCTGTGCTCTGCATTTGTGTAGATGACTATTAGACGAAATGGCAACGTGATGTACTCCTCTGAGGGGTCAGTCAATCCTGAAAACAGGGAAAGGCTTCAGCAAGATTCACAATTGCAATTTAAAAAAAAGTAATGGCGTTTCTCCTCTAATTCCAGACGAAATGGGATGAGCATGACAACCAAACCCGCCTGGCTGAACGTATCAGCAGTGTGAACAGATGGAAAGAGACCCTGGACAAATGCCTCGCAGACATAGATGCGGAAATCGATGCCTTAGCCAAAGTATGTTGGGAAGACAGATGGCTGGAAATCAACTTACGCTCTCAACATGGGATGTTAAATAATTGAGGCTTGTCTTCTGAAATGGGCGAGCCCATATGGAGTTCAAGGGGGGCTTATCACAGGTATACTGAGATCCATACCTGATGAAATGACTTCCTGGAAAGCAAACCACTGTGGTCTTGGCTGAGCCAAGCCATTTTATGGAGCTGTGTGTTGCACGCTCGTGTTTGGGTGTGTTTTGTTGTTTTGTTTTATTTTTTTGGTTTTTTTAAAGCTCTGGAGGATAACAAGAAATATGTTAACACCATCAAAAATGTTTGATTTTAAATAGAGAACAGCAGTGGGACATCTCTCTGATTCTTTTAGTTCTAAACCCAGAGGCTGCTGCTCCTGGAGTCATTAGCCCCCAACAAGGTGTGATTCCCAATGCAAATAGCAGATGTAGAGGACTAATGCATTTGGCTCTCGCAATTTTCATTCCAGACTTGCTAAAAGGTTTCAGAACTGCAAAGACAGGCAGTGTGAGGCCCTCTTGAGAAGGGTATCCATGGTTTCCCCTTCCTTTCTTCCTCCCATCCCTGAAGGAGACCCCACACACACTCAGCTGGCTGCTTCTTCCAGGTGAAGGAAGCAGCAGAACGTGCCCTCCAGGCAAAGAACTTGCCCTTGGATGTGTCCATCGAGTGCCTGACGCTCCGTGAGAGCCGCCGTGCCATTGATGTGGTGAGGGACCCTGTGGAGGAGGAGCTGCACAAGGAGGTGAAGGTGATAGACAAAGCCAAGAGGCAGCTGCAGCAGAGAGTGAAAGAAGCCTTCGAACAGCTCTGGTGAGGCAAATGACACAGCTTTCGACAGGACTCTGCCCTCCTTGCTTGGCCCCAGCAGTTTAATGTGCTTCTAATGCCACGCTGATGATTGTTGTCAAGGTCTATGGGGTTGGGGGTTTGTAGGGGAGAGCATGTCAAGGGAGACTTCATAAGCATCCGTGGAAAATTTTGGCCCGGGCAGATACCTTGTGCCACCTGCCTTGGTTCACAAATGAGTGGTTAAAGCTCCCAGGCCCTAATCCCTTGTGGATCACTGCCCTGCTGCAGGAGGGCAGGCAGCTCAGTTCACCGGTGCGATGCCAGAACAGGGCACGGGGGAGCCAGGCAGGCAGTAAAGCAGGTGTGCTGCTTTATCAAGTTGGGCCCAGTTCACTGGGAGGGCAGGAGCTCATCGCTCATTTTAAAAAGATGACTGAGATGGTGATGAAAGCTTTGGAAGTGGTGAGCTGCCTCTCCCTCTGCGTGCTCACCACTGACTCCAACCCTGCTTTCTGCAGCCT